>NC_090183.1:5000-75000 GCF_024679245.1 Pseudorasbora parva
AAGGAAGCAAAATGCACCAGGGGGTGCAATACCATATCTCGGCACCTGTCGGCGCTAGAGGTATGGGACCAAGCCCAATCGACTGGGCTTGGCCTAATTAGTATATACACCAATTTTGTTCCACCTAGCACAAAAGGAAGCAAAATGCACTGGGGGGTGCAATATCACAAAAGGTGCAATACCATATCTCGGCACCTGGTGGCGCTAGAGGTACGGGACCAAGCCCAATCGACTGGGCGTGGCCCAATTAGTATATACACCAATTTTGTTCCACCTAGCACAAAAGGAAGCAAAATTCACCGGGGGGTGCAATACCATATCTCGGCACCTGGTGGCGCTAGAGGTATGGGACCAAGCCCAATCGACTGGGCGTGCCCCAATTAGTATATACACCAATTTTGTTCCACCTAGCACAAAAGGAAGCAAAATGCACCGGGGGGTGCAATATCACAAAAGGTGCAATATCATATCTCGGCACCTGGTGGCGCTAGAGGCATGGGACCAAGCCCAATCGACTGGGCGTGGCCTAATTAGTATATGGGCGAAGGTTGCTCCCCTAGGACCAAAGGGGGTGGAGTTAAAGCGGGGGTGCACTTGTGGGGGTGCAAAACCATATCTCAAAAAGGGGAGGAGCTAGAGGGATGGGACCACGCCCAATCGACAGGGCGTGGCCTAATTAGTATAAGGGCAAAGTTTCTGCCCCCTAGGACCAAAGGGGGCGGAGTTACGGGGGGGGGTGCACTTCAAGGGGGTGCACTTTTCGTTTTTATCCCTATAACCTAACCCTAACCCTAACCCTAACCCTAACCCTAACCCTAACCCTAACCCTAACCCTAACCCTAACCCTAACCCTAACCCTAACCCTAACCCTAACCCTAACCCTAACCCTAACCCTAACCCTAACCCTAACCTAACCCTAACCCTAACCCTAACCCTAACCCTAACCCTAACCCTAACCCTAACCCTAACCCTAACCCTAACCCTAACCTAACCCTAACCCTAACCCTAACCCTAACCCTAACCCTAAACCTACCCGTCTCACACCTCTGGCACATAACCCCGAGGTGCACACACCACACAACCCTAAACCTACCCGTCTCACACCTTTGGCGCATAACCCTGAGGTGCACACACCACTCTAACCCTAAACCTACCCGTCTCACACCTCTGGCGTACAACCCTGGGGCATTCACCCCTCATACGCCTAACCCTACCCAGTTACAGCCCGCGGGATCTGAACCCGGGCCATAATAGCCCGCTCCTAAACTAACCCTTTGACCCGCACCCCGGGCTTGGTGTGACCCCTGAGGAGGAACGGATGGCTCTTAATTTATTATTCTATCATATAATTTCCTTCTTTCTTGTTATTATCTATACATACCCCCTCTTTTCCTATAAATACAGTAGTAATAAATAAATAAATTAATTAATAAATAAATAAATAAATTAACTAGTTAATTCATAAATGAGTACATGAACACACACCACACACACACACACCAAACAGTGGAGACGGAGCAGGGTACTGTGGGCTTTGGCCCTGGCCTCGTCCAGTATCCCTCTTTAGTGGTCAGCGGTTGGATGGAGCGCGCATAACCATTTCCGGCTTCTTCGGAGGTCGGATCTTGGATCGATTTCACCTAGCACAAAAGGAAGCAAAATGCACCAGGGGGTGCAATACCATATCTCGGCACCTGTCGGCGCTAGAGGTATGGGACCAAGCCCAATCGACTGGGCTTGGCCTAATTAGTATATACACCAATTTTGTTCCACCTAGCACAAAAGGAAGCAAAATGCACTGGGGGGTGCAATATCACAAAAGGTGCAATACCATATCTCGGCACCTGGTGGCGCTAGAGGTACGGGACCAAGCCCAATCGACTGGGCGTGGCCCAATTAGTATATACACCAATTTTGTTCCACCTAGCACAAAAGGAAGCAAAATTCACCGGGGGGTGCAATACCATATCTCGGCACCTGGTGGCGCTAGAGGTATGGGACCAAGCCCAATCGACTGGGCGTGCCCCAATTAGTATATACACCAATTTTGTTCCACCTAGCACAAAAGGAAGCAAAATGCACCGGGGGGTGCAATATCACAAAAGGTGCAATATCATATCTCGGCACCTGGTGGCGCTAGAGGCATGGGACCAAGCCCAATCGACTGGGCGTGGCCTAATTAGTATATGGGCGAAGGTTGCTCCCCCTAGGACCAAAGGGGGTGGAGTTAAAGCGGGGGTGCACTTGTGGGGGTGCAAAACCATATCTCAAAAAGGGGAGGAGCTAGAGGGATGGGACCACGCCCAATCGACAGGGCGTGGCCTAATTAGTATAAGGGCAAAGTTTCTGCCCCCTAGGACCAAAGGGGGCGGAGTTACGGGGGGGGTGCACTTCAAGGGGGTGCACTTTTCGTTTTTATCCCTATAACCTAACCCTAACCCTAACCCTAACCCTAACCCTAACCCTAACCCTAACCCTAACCCTAACCCTAACCCTAACCCTAACCCTAACCCTAACCCTAACCCTAACCCTAACCCTAACCCTAACCCTAACCTAACCCTAACCCTAACCCTAACCCTAACCCTAACCCTAACCCTAACCCTAACCCTAACCCTAACCCTAACCCTAACCTAACCCTAACCCTAACCCTAACCCTAACCCTAACCCTAAACCTACCCGTCTCACACCTCTGGCACATAACCCCGAGGTGCACACACCACACAACCCTAAACCTACCCGTCTCACACCTTTGGCGCATAACCCTGAGGTGCACACACCACTCTAACCCTAAACCTACCCGTCTCACACCTCTGGCGTACAACCCTGGGGCATTCACCCCTCATACGCCTAACCCTACCCAGTTACAGCCCGCGGGATCTGAACCCGGGCCATAATAGCCCGCTCCTAAACTAACCCTTTGACCCGCACCCCGGGCTTGGTGTGACCCCTGAGGAGGAACGGATGGCTCTTAATTTATTATTCTATCATATAATTTCCTTCTTTCTTGTTATTATCTATACATACCCCCTCTTTTCCTATAAATACAGTAGTAATAAATAAATAAATTAATTAATAAATAAATAAATAAATTAACTAGTTAATTCATAAATGAGTACATGAACACACACCACACACACACACACCAAACAGTGGAGACGGAGCAGGGTACTGTGGGCTTTGGCCCTGGCCTCGTCCAGTATCCCTCTTTAGTGGTCAGCGGTTGGATGGAGCGCGCATAACCATTTCCGGCTTCTTCGGAGGTCGGATCTTGGATCGATTTCACCTAGCACAAAAGGAAGCAAAATGCACCAGGGGGTGCAATACCATATCTCGGCACCTGTCGGCGCTAGAGGTATGGGACCAAGCCCAATCGACTGGGCTTGGCCTAATTAGTATATACACCAATTTTGTTCCACCTAGCACAAAAGGAAGCAAAATGCACTGGGGGGTGCAATATCACAAAAGGTGCAATACCATATCTCGGCACCTGGTGGCGCTAGAGGTACGGGACCAAGCCCAATCGACTGGGCGTGGCCCAATTAGTATATACACCAATTTTGTTCCACCTAGCACAAAAGGAAGCAAAATTCACCGGGGGGTGCAATACCATATCTCGGCACCTGGTGGCGCTAGAGGTATGGGACCAAGCCCAATCGACTGGGCGTGCCCCAATTAGTATATACACCAATTTTGTTCCACCTAGCACAAAAGGAAGCAAAATGCACCGGGGGGTGCAATATCACAAAAGGTGCAATATCATATCTCGGCACCTGGTGGCGCTAGAGGCATGGGACCAAGCCCAATCGACTGGGCGTGGCCTAATTAGTATATGGGCGAAGGTTGCTCCCCCTAGGACCAAAGGGGGTGGAGTTAAAGCGGGGGTGCACTTGTGGGGGTGCAAAACCATATCTCAAAAAGGGGAGGAGCTAGAGGGATGGGACCACGCCCAATCGACAGGGCGTGGCCTAATTAGTATAAGGGCAAAGTTTCTGCCCCCTAGGACCAAAGGGGGCGGAGTTACGGGGGGGGTGCACTTCAAGGGGGTGCACTTTTCGTTTTTATCCCTATAACCTAACCCTAACCCTAACCCTAACCCTAACCCTAACCCTAACCCTAACCCTAACCCTAACCCTAACCCTAACCCTAACCCTAACCCTAACCCTAACCCTAACCCTAACCCTAACCCTAACCCTAACCTAACCCTAACCCTAACCCTAACCCTAACCCTAACCCTAACCCTAACCCTAACCCTAACCCTAACCCTAACCCTAACCTAACCCTAACCCTAACCCTAACCCTAACCCTAACCCTAAACCTACCCGTCTCACACCTCTGGCACATAACCCCGAGGTGCACACACCACACAACCCTAAACCTACCCGTCTCACACCTTTGGCGCATAACCCTGAGGTGCACACACCACTCTAACCCTAAACCTACCCGTCTCACACCTCTGGCGTACAACCCTGGGGCATTCACCCCTCATACGCCTAACCCTACCCAGTTACAGCCCGCGGGATCTGAACCCGGGCCATAATAGCCCGCTCCTAAACTAACCCTTTGACCCGCACCCCGGGCTTGGTGTGACCCCTGAGGAGGAACGGATGGCTCTTAATTTATTATTCTATCATATAATTTCCTTCTTTCTTGTTATTATCTATACATACCCCCTCTTTTCCTATAAATACAGTAGTAATAAATAAATAAATTAATTAATAAATAAATAAATAAATTAACTAGTTAATTCATAAATGAGTACATGAACACACACCACACACACACACACCAAACAGTGGAGACGGAGCAGGGTACTGTGGGCTTTGGCCCTGGCCTCGTCCAGTATCCCTCTTTAGTGGTCAGCGGTTGGATGGAGCGCGCATAACCATTTCCGGCTTCTTCGGAGGTCGGATCTTGGATCGATTTCACCTAGCACAAAAGGAAGCAAAATGCACCAGGGGGTGCAATACCATATCTCGGCACCTGTCGGCGCTAGAGGTATGGGACCAAGCCCAATCGACTGGGCTTGGCCTAATTAGTATATACACCAATTTTGTTCCACCTAGCACAAAAGGAAGCAAAATGCACTGGGGGGTGCAATATCACAAAAGGTGCAATACCATATCTCGGCACCTGGTGGCGCTAGAGGTACGGGACCAAGCCCAATCGACTGGGCGTGGCCCAATTAGTATATACACCAATTTTGTTCCACCTAGCACAAAAGGAAGCAAAATTCACCGGGGGGTGCAATACCATATCTCGGCACCTGGTGGCGCTAGAGGTATGGGACCAAGCCCAATCGACTGGGCGTGCCCCAATTAGTATATACACCAATTTTGTTCCACCTAGCACAAAAGGAAGCAAAATGCACCGGGGGGTGCAATATCACAAAAGGTGCAATATCATATCTCGGCACCTGGTGGCGCTAGAGGCATGGGACCAAGCCCAATCGACTGGGCGTGGCCTAATTAGTATATGGGCGAAGGTTGCTCCCCCTAGGACCAAAGGGGGTGGAGTTAAAGCGGGGGTGCACTTGTGGGGGTGCAAAACCATATCTCAAAAAGGGGAGGAGCTAGAGGGATGGGACCACGCCCAATCGACAGGGCGTGGCCTAATTAGTATAAGGGCAAAGTTTCTGCCCCCTAGGACCAAAGGGGGCGGAGTTACGGGGGGGGTGCACTTCAAGGGGGTGCACTTTTCGTTTTTATCCCTATAACCTAACCCTAACCCTAACCCTAACCCTAACCCTAACCCTAACCCTAACCCTAACCCTAACCCTAACCCTAACCCTAACCCTAACCCTAACCCTAACCCTAACCCTAACCCTAACCCTAACCCTAACCTAACCCTAACCCTAACCCTAACCCTAACCCTAACCCTAACCCTAACCCTAACCCTAACCCTAACCCTAACCCTAACCTAACCCTAACCCTAACCCTAACCCTAACCCTAACCCTAAACCTACCCGTCTCACACCTCTGGCACATAACCCCGAGGTGCACACACCACACAACCCTAAACCTACCCGTCTCACACCTTTGGCGCATAACCCTGAGGTGCACACACCACTCTAACCCTAAACCTACCCGTCTCACACCTCTGGCGTACAACCCTGGGGCATTCACCCCTCATACGCCTAACCCTACCCAGTTACAGCCCGCGGGATCTGAACCCGGGCCATAATAGCCCGCTCCTAAACTAACCCTTTGACCCGCACCCCGGGCTTGGTGTGACCCCTGAGGAGGAACGGATGGCTCTTAATTTATTATTCTATCATATAATTTCCTTCTTTCTTGTTATTATCTATACATACCCCCTCTTTTCCTATAAATACAGTAGTAATAAATAAATAAATTAATTAATAAATAAATAAATAAATTAACTAGTTAATTCATAAATGAGTACATGAACACACACCACACACACACACACCAAACAGTGGAGACGGAGCAGGGTACTGTGGGCTTTGGCCCTGGCCTCGTCCAGTATCCCTCTTTAGTGGTCAGCGGTTGGATGGAGCGCGCATAACCATTTCCGGCTTCTTCGGAGGTCGGATCTTGGATCGATTTCACCTAGCACAAAAGGAAGCAAAATGCACCAGGGGGTGCAATACCATATCTCGGCACCTGTCGGCGCTAGAGGTATGGGACCAAGCCCAATCGACTGGGCTTGGCCTAATTAGTATATACACCAATTTTGTTCCACCTAGCACAAAAGGAAGCAAAATGCACTGGGGGGTGCAATATCACAAAAGGTGCAATACCATATCTCGGCACCTGGTGGCGCTAGAGGTACGGGACCAAGCCCAATCGACTGGGCGTGGCCCAATTAGTATATACACCAATTTTGTTCCACCTAGCACAAAAGGAAGCAAAATTCACCGGGGGGTGCAATACCATATCTCGGCACCTGGTGGCGCTAGAGGTATGGGACCAAGCCCAATCGACTGGGCGTGCCCCAATTAGTATATACACCAATTTTGTTCCACCTAGCACAAAAGGAAGCAAAATGCACCGGGGGGTGCAATATCACAAAAGGTGCAATATCATATCTCGGCACCTGGTGGCGCTAGAGGCATGGGACCAAGCCCAATCGACTGGGCGTGGCCTAATTAGTATATGGGCGAAGGTTGCTCCCCCTAGGACCAAAGGGGGTGGAGTTAAAGCGGGGGTGCACTTGTGGGGGTGCAAAACCATATCTCAAAAAGGGGAGGAGCTAGAGGGATGGGACCACGCCCAATCGACAGGGCGTGGCCTAATTAGTATAAGGGCAAAGTTTCTGCCCCCTAGGACCAAAGGGGGCGGAGTTACGGGGGGGGTGCACTTCAAGGGGGTGCACTTTTCGTTTTTATCCCTATAACCTAACCCTAACCCTAACCCTAACCCTAACCCTAACCCTAACCCTAACCCTAACCCTAACCCTAACCCTAACCCTAACCCTAACCCTAACCCTAACCCTAACCCTAACCCTAACCCTAACCCTAACCCTAACCCTAACCCTAACCCTAACCCTAACCCTAACCCTAACCCTAACCCTAACCCTAACCCTAACCCTAACCCTAACCCTAACCCTAACCCTAACCCTAACCCTAACCCTAACCCTAACCCTAACCCTAACCCTAACCCCTCGTACCCCTCGTACCCCTCGTACCCCTCGTACCCCTCGTACCCCTCGTACCCCTCGTACCCCTCGTACCCCTCGTACCCCTCGTACCCCTCGTACCCCTCGTACCCCTCGTACCCCTCGTACCCCTCGTACCCCTCGTACCCCTCGTACCCCTCGTACCCCTCGTACCCCTCGTACCCCTCGTACCCCTCGTACCCCTCGTACCCCTCGTACCCCTCGTACCCCTCGTACCCCTCGTACCCCTCGTACCCCTCGTACCCCTCGTACCCCTCGTACCCCTCGTACCCCTCGTACCCCTCGTACCCCTCGTACCCCTCGTACCCCTCGTACCCCTCGTACCCCTCGTACCCCTCGTACCCCTCGTACCCCTCGTACCCCTCGTACCCCTCGTACCCCTCGTACCCCTCGTACCCCTCGTACCCCTCGTACCCCTCGTACCCCTCGTACCCCTCGTACCCCTCGTACCCCTCGTACCCCTCGTACCCCTCGTACCCCTCGTACCCCTCGTACCCCTCGTACCCCTCGTACCCCTCGTACCCCTCGTACCCCTCGTACCCCTCGTACCCCTCGTACCCCTCGTACCCCTCGTACCCCTCGTACCCCTCGTACCCCTCGTACCCCTCGTACCCCTCGTACCCCTCGTACCCCTCGTACCCCTCGTACCCACCGCCTGCAACAACAAAAAATGATAAACCATTTACAAATGTATATTTTTCTTTATTTTCAGAACAAATGCTTAGATACAATTACACATGCATAAATCAACACCATAAAAACAAAAATGCAGTGAAGACTTGGTTGGTAGACATGGGGGAGAACCGACTGCATTGGAGTCAGAGGTAGAACTGGTATGACATATGCCAATCACAGCAGTTTGCTGGAGAACCAACAAAGGTGGGGATGAAGGACTGGCTGTCTTTGGCAAAGGGAGTGGGTGAGGGAAGCTGTGTAGAAACCACTGATGACCTAAAGCTGGGCATAAACCAGTGGAAATGCAGGAGATTAGGAGCTGGGCAGAACAAGTGGTGATTCGCTCACTGAGCCATTAGTTTGACAGTCATAAATGCACGGAGTATAAAAGGAAATAGAAAAAAAGTAAATACACAAAGTAAAATAAGTGCACAGATGAAAACAAAGGGTACATAGAAATTTTGAAAGGGACATAAGTTTAGGTTTAGTCAGTCACAGTAAAGGAATCAATATTTGTGCCTTGTTCCTTTAAGTTATTCTACTTTTACATTTAAGTTTACTAACAGGTTTAACAGCATATTATAAAGCATATCCTCACAAGAGTCTAGCCACAGGAGGTCACATGCCAGTGTACCTTTTGTGCCGGTCCCAAGCCCAGATAAATAGAGAGTATTCTGTCAGGAAGGGCATCCAACGTAATTTTTTTGCCAAATATGCACATATTTTGCACAAATATGACTTCCATACCGGATCGGTTGGGTAACGGGTTAACAACAACCGCCACCAGTGCCGTCGACCTACAGGGCACTGAAGGAAATTGGGCTAATGTTAGTCAAAGAAGGAGAGAAAGAATGTGTGTTAGTGGAGGAAGGTGTATCAGTAGGCAGAGAGAGAAGAGGAAAGGCAGGTGTTTAGGACTGAAAGTAGAGACATTGAATGTTGGTACAATGACAGGTAAAGGCAGAGAACTGGTAGATATGATGCAAAGGAGGAAAGTTGCGATCTGTGTGTCCATGAGACTAGGTGGAAAGGGAGCAAGGCTAAAAGCATTGGAGCAGTGTTTAAACTGTTTTATAATGGTGTGGACAGGCAGAAAAATGTTGGAGTTGGAGTGATTCTGAAGGAGGAGTTTGTGATGAATGATCTGGAGGTAAAGAGCATGTCAGATAGGTTGATGAGTCTGAAGCTGGATATTGAAGGTGTGATGTTGAATGTTGTTAGTGCCTATGCTCCACAAGTAGGTTGTAAGCAAGAAGAGAAAGACAGATTCTGGAGCAAGTTGGAGGAAGTGATGCAGACTGTTCTCAGAGGTGAAAGAGTGGTGATGGGGCAGATTAGAATGGACATGTTGGGGAAGGGAATAGTGGGGACAAGGAAGTGATGGGCAGGTTTGGTCATCAGGAAATTACCCCAGAATGACAGAGGTTGGTAGACTTTGCTAAAAGTATGGAGATGGCTGTGGTGAACACATACTTTCAGAAGAGGCAGGAACAGCGATTGTAAAGTAGTGGTAGGTGAGAGTGTAGCTAGACAGCATAGGATGGTGGTGTGTAAGAGGATTCTGATGGTGAGGAAGGTGAAGAGAGTAAAGGCAGAGCAGAAGACAAAGTGGTGGAAGTTGGAAAAGGAAGAGCGCTGTGTGGTTTTCAGGGAGGAGTTGAGACAAGCTTTAGGTAGTCACGAAGGGCTTCCAGATGACTGGACTACTACAGCCAAAGTGATCAGGGAGACAGGTAGAAAGGTGCTAGGTGTTTCATCTGGAAGGAGGAAAGAAGACAAGGAGACTTGGTGGTGGAATGAAAAAGTCCAGGAGAGTATCCAGAGGAAGAGGCTGGCGTGGAAGAAGTGGCAAAGTGACAGGACGGAGGAAAGTAGACAGGAATATAGGGTGATGCAGCGTGAGGTTAAGATAGATGTGGCAAAGGCCAAACAGAAAGTTTATTAGGACAAGTATGCACGGTTAGATAGTAAAGAAGGGTTAGGGTATTGGTTGGCAAGGCAGAGGTATAGAGATTGAAAGGAAGTGCAGCAGGTTAGAGTGATGAAAGATTGAGATGGAAATGTGTTGACAGGAGGGTGAGGAAAAGATGGAAGGAGTACTTTAAGGAACTGATAAATGAGGAAAATAACAGAGAAGAGTTGTAAAGGCAAATATTGTTGACCAGGTAATAGAAAGTATTAGCAAGGGTGAAGTTAGAAGAGTTTTGAAGAGGATGAAGAGAGAGAGGCTAAAGGGAGAAGTGGACATTTGTGACCAGCAGTATAGTTTCATGCCAAGAAAGAGCACTACAGATGCATTATTTGCTTTGAGAATGTTAATGGAGAAGTACAGAGAGGGTCAGAAAGAGCTCCATTGTGTCTTTGTAGATTTAGAGAAAGCATAAGACAGAGTACCAAGAGAGGAGCTGTGCTATTGTATGAGGAGGTCTGGAGTGGTCCAGGATATGTATGAGAGCAGTAGGACAGTGGTAAGGTGTGCCGTAGGTGAGAGAGGACTTCACAGTGAAGGTGGGACTGCATCAAGGATCGGCTCTGAGCCCCTTCTTGTTTGCAGTGGTGATGGACAGGCTGACAGAGGAGGTCAGACAGGAATCTGCATGGACTATGATGTTTGCGGATGACATTGTGATCTGTAGTGAGAGCAGGGAGCAGCTGGAGGAAAGCCTAGAGAGGTGGAGGTTTGCTCTGGAGAGAAGAGGAACGAAGATTAGTCACAGCAAGAAAGAATACATGTGTGTGAATGAGAGGAACCAAGTGGAACAGTGAGGTCAGGGAGAAGAGGTAAAGAAGCTGCAGGATTTTAAGTACTTAGGGTCAACAGTCCAGCGCAATGGGGAGTGTGGAAAAGAGGTGAAGCATGTGCAGGCAGGTTGGAATGGGTGGAGAATAATCTTGAGGTTAGAGCTGCCAGGCAGGAGGTCAAGAGGAAGACCAACGAGGAGTTTTATGGATACAGTGAAGGGGGACATGAAGGTAGTCGGTCTGAGAGAAGAGGATAGGACTAGATGGAGGCAGATGATTCACTGTGGCGACGCCTGAAGGGAACAGCCGAAAGAAGAAGATAAAGCATATCCTCACAAACTAAAACAGATAAAGTCTCAAACACAAGAAAGCACAGCTGGAAGGCAGAAAACATTTGTAAACCCTGAAAAATGCTTGGCTGAACAATCATAATGATCAACCACAACCATGTTCAACCATCATAAACCTGCAAAAACATAAAGGGCAACAAACAAAAACATTAGCCCCTTTAGCACAGACAACCTTTACTGGTAAATTACTGGAAACAGATCATGTGTCAACAGGACCTTTTCAAAAATACAGGTAAACTGGCTCTGACTATTAACCAGTAAGAGAAGTTGTAAAATTACTAGTTAATTGCTGGTATGTGCTCTTTGTGAACATGGAATGAAGATTATGGGTATTTTCATGTATAAAGTCAGAACATGATAATGGAAGAATTCTGCTTTGGACCAATCCTAAGTTATGGAAATTATCAGCTTTTAAAGATCATGTCTGATGACTGAATTCACAAATGTCACCAGTATTTTGCTGCTGTTGTGTAAATGGTATCTTACAGTAAAAAGCACGAAAGCTGTTGTTTGTGGGAACAAAAGTATATTTACAGGTAAAGTCATTCTGGTAATGTAATGCTGAGTGAAAATGGCTATTAAAAAAAATGTACAAAATATAAAAAGAGGCAATGTAAATACAAAAAGTAGAAGCTCAAGAGTAAAAAGGGAAACTCTAATAGAAAGGACAATGAAAAGACAGCCATCACATCATAAAGTGTTCATAAATCAAAGGAGTATAAAAGGCATAATAAAAAGCCTAAATTACAAAATATACAATAAACAAAGACTAAGGGCACAAGAGTATAAATAAATGAAACAAACTATTTAAAAAGTTGCAATGAAAAGAAAGGCAAAAATCATGACAAGCTTTAAAAATGTAGTGGTGCATACAAGAGGACACAAGGGCATAAGTACAAAAAGGTGCACAGGCGCACAAACACAAGTAGATAATAGTTGCATAAATGTATAGAAAAGCACCATGCAACCATCCCTAAAGCTTTAGTACACACATTGATAAACACATCTCCGCTCCCCAATTCTCCCCGAGTGCGGGATACCCCTATATATTGGAGCTGAAGTGGCTTTGGATATGCACCGGCAGATGAATCACTACACCCTGTTCTGCTGTTATAGTAGAATAACTCACATTGGTTAACCAGACACAGCATTGAAGGATGGCCAAACTCTCCACCATAAAGCTGTTGGCAAACATTGCTCAACAAGTAAAGAAACAATTTGCACAAATGAGTTACATCGGTTGACCACTAAAAAGTTCTTCACATTTCCAGAAGGTCAAAGCAAATAAATTAAGTTCCCAATTAAAACAACTGGCCATTTTAATCAAGGAATTAAAATGTATTTTCTGTATTTCTTTAACAACATTTATAAATATTAAAACCGACCAAGCAAAACAGATACAAATACAATTGGGCAAAAAGCCATAGAAAATATAATAAGAGATCACACAATACAAAAAGAATTAAAAACTAAAACTACATAGACAAGGGAATCAGAGAGAAAGAAAAGTGCATAAAAAGGGAACTACAAGATAAGGACAGAAATAGTTAATTACTTAAAAAAAGAAGAAAAAAAGACCAGTAAGTTCACACAGTACTTTAAAGCAAATGTATAAGATTAAAAATAGGAAGGGGCTTTAAAGTAGTAAAGTCAATGGAGACAAGATCATGAAAATAAATCTGCGTATTTGCTCAAATTAAAGGAGCATAAGTAAAGGATATAAAATCAAATTACAAATGGGGTACTGAATATGGGAAAAAAATATATTGGCAGACAAAAAAAGCTACAAAAAGACAAATTCTAAAAAAATACAACAACGTCAAACAAGTGTTAAATAGATACCAGAGGTGAAGACAAATACAAAAGCAACCCTTTCATAGGGATGGTGTTAAGACAATTTAATTAATGCAGTCAAAGATATTTTTAAAGCTGTATGGGAAGGAACATTGGCATGTTTGCACAGACCCCCTCAAGTGTGCTGAGGTGGAGATACAGTTCTGAACGCCAGTGTCATGGCATTAATTCATTCTGCTAATAACGGAGCCAGTCAAATAACATCAGGTGTGATAAAGAGGTGAGATTTTGGTAGATTGAAGAACAGACACTTCTACGTTCAAGAATCATATTCAGTGTTTTAGTGGCACTATAATTAGAAGGCCAGCCATTAAGACATTTAAACTTCACAGATGTAATGCAGAGGGGAATAAGGGCATGAAGAGGGATGATAACGAGAAAGGGCAGAACTAAAAGCAAAATACTAATGGCATAAAAAGGTGTAAACCAAAGTGGCATGATACAAAAAAAATATTAAAAAGACATAAGCACAATGCATAAATACAAAAAATGGACAAAGCCTGAAACACAATGACAAAAGCAATGCACAAGGGAACAACATAAAAAACACACATTTACACAGAGACTGAGAGATTTTACACAAGTTGCAAAAATAGCTTAGAATTTACCTTTTTGGGGGGGTTAACTAATGCAGTCATCAATTCCTCTCCCTCATGTCGGTCCAAACCCACAAGACCTTCGTTCATCTTCAGTCACATGATCAGCTTCGGCCAATGGTGAGCCGGCATTCTGGCACAGCTCTGACGTAAACCAGAAACGCTGCACTGCATTTATTACATCGACAGCAGAGGAGACACTGACATGATGAGATTACAAATGGTACAAAGGCATAAATACAAGGAGTATAAAGGGAGGGGGGATAAAACGGTATGGAAGTATTACAGGGTTGGATAAATGCAAAGACTGCTGTAAATTTGTCTGTTAGGGTTATATTGTGCTCATTTGCAAATTACAAGAGCATACATCCACAAACAAGACAAACTACTCAAGACTGGTTTAAAAGAAAAAGACCCTACATACCAACCTTATATACTCAGATTCAGTTTGCACATTTAGGAGGAAAGCATTGGGGGAAATGCTGAATCCACAGTTGAAGGGTTAGAATCCCCACAGCTGAATCCAGAGTCTGAATCCACAGTCTAAACCAGTCTGGGTCAACTCTTCAGAACTTCATCTACATACGGTTTACATTAATCAGAAATATCCACAGTCTAAACCAGTCTGGGTCAACTCTTCAGAACTTCATCCACATACGGTTTACATTAATCAGAAATATCCAGTCTGGATCAACTCTTCAGAACTTCATCTGCATACGGTTTACATTAATCAGAAATATCCAGTCTGGATGAACTCTCCAGAATTTCATCTGCATACGGTTTACATTAATCAGAAATATCCACAGTCTAAACCAGTCTGGATCAACTCTTCAGAACTTCATCTACATACGGTTTACATTAATCAGAAATATCCAGTCTGGATCAACTCTTCAGAACTTCATCTGCATACGGTTTACATTAATCAGAAATATCCAGTCTGGATGAACTCTCCAGAACTTCATCTGCATACGGTTTACATTAATCAGAAATATCCACAGTCTAAACCAGTCTGGATGAACTCTTCAGAACTTCATCTACATACGGTTTACATTAATCAGAAATATCCACAGTCTAAACCAGTCTGGATCAACTCTCCAGAACTTCATCTGCATACGGTTTACATTAATCAGAAATATCCACAGTCTAAACCAGTCTGGGTCAACTCTTCAGAACTTCATCTGCATACGGTTTACATTAATCAGAAATATCCACAGTCTAAACCAGTCTGGATCAACTCTTCAGAACTTCATCTGCATACGGTTTACATTAATCAGAAATATCCAGTCTGGATGAACTCTCCAGAATTTCATCTGCATACGGTTTACATTAGTCAGAAATATCCACAGTCTAAACCAGTCTGGATCAACTCTCCAGAACTTCATCTGCATACGGTTTACATTAATCAGAAATATCCACAGTCTAAACCAGTCTGGATCAAATCTTCAGAACTTCATCTACATACAGTTTACATTAATCAGAAATATCCACAGTCTAAACCAGTCTGGATGAACTCTTCAGAACTTCATCTACATACGGTTTACATTAGTCAGAAATATCCACAGTCTAAACCAGTCTGGATCAACTCTTCAGAACTTCATCTACATACGGTTTACATTAATCAGAAATATCCACAGTCTAAACCAGTCTGGGTCAACTCTTCAGAACTTCATCTACATACGGTTTACATTAATCAGAAATATCCACAGTCTAAACCAGTCTGAACAAAATCTTCAGAACTTCATCTACATACGGTTTACATTAATCAGAAATATCCACAGTCTAAACCAGTCTGAACAAAATCTTCAGAACTTCATCTACATACGGTTTACATTAATCAGAAATATCCACAGTCTAAACCAGTCTGAACCAACTCTTCAGAACTTCATCTACATACGGTTTACATTAATCAGAAATATCCACAGTCTAAACCAACTCTTCAGAACTTCATCTACATACGTTTACATTAATCAGAAATATCCAGTCTAAACCAGTCTGAACCAACTCTTCAGAACTTCATCTACATACGGTTTACATTAGTCAGAAATATCCACAGTCTAAACCAGTCTGAACCAACTCTTCAGAACTTCATCCACATACGGTTTACATTAATCAGAAATATCCACAGTCTAAACCAGTCTGGATCAACTCTTCAGAACTTCCTCTACATACGGTTTTTATTCATCAGAAATTACATTACATCAGTGAAAGTTGTGCAAACTCGAAGCAATATTCAAAATAAAAGTACCCTAAATTAGATGTCTGAATGTTGAACAAGTTGTTTAATGGATAAAGTAGTGAATTATTGATGCACAAATCCAAAATACCACCATGTTTACTTTTAAAATGAAATGAATCCATTGTTACACAGAACAGTCTCAATAGAAATGCAGTTTAAATTGAACTCTCTACTCACCCATTTCCAGTGACATTGAAGCATCTGAAGAGGCGCTTGTGTTAATCCTCAGATCATTGGAGATTAAAACAGCCTCAAGTTCACTGAGAACATGACAGTAACGGGGGAAGATACACCACTGATGAAGACTAAAGAAATGTAGAAGTGCAAAAATAAACATATAAAAGAGCCAAAACTGAAGAGTTTCCATCTTTAGTTTCCCTTCAATCTTTTGACGTCTCTTTACATCCGTGTCAGATGAACAAACTGCATCATCTCTACTCCAATCCAACAAAAGAGCTCCTCATTATATCCAAACACAATATGACGCTTCTATCCACTGAAAATACAAATACAAAACCAGACAATGCACTATAGATTTCTACAATAATAAATAAGAACAAGTTAAAACCAACAGCATTAAAAGATTTCCTACTATTATTAATTCCAAACCTGAGCCGATTCCTGAGTCTCTTCCAGCACAGACTGACAATAATGTGCAGCTTCAGTTTGTGGCCATTTATACTCCTGGGTTGAACCAATGACAGGAATGCACACAACCAGGAATTAAATTCACCAAAAAACCCAAATCTCAATATAATAAGCTTTCTGTATATGCACTAATTCACAAAAATATTATTTAACAGCCAGGTATACATATTTGCTCATTGAAAAACTGTAATTTTTTTCTTCTTTAAAAAAAAAAAACATTAAAACACCTTCATCTTCTACACTTGGTTTCTCCCACCTCCCATGATGCACCACTGCAGAGATATAAAAGTTAGGGTTGTTCCTTTCAATCAATACATTTTAAAATTAGTAAACACAGGATTGTGCAGCAAATGTGTATTTCCAGACACAGTCGAACATGTTCTTTTAAAATGTGCTGGTTTAAATGAAGAAAGATCTCAGCTCATGGAAGAGGCTAAGGCTGTAAGAATAAAAATGTTAACATTAATTAACTTGCTGAATAATAATTGAAAAGTGGCCACTGCTTTATTAGAATATCTTAAACACATTTGATTTGAAGAATTACATTTTATTTTAATTATTATTATTTTTCCTTGTCCATCAATGCTTCACACTCCACCCCAGTAGGTGGCGGAAATGCACCAAAGCTGGTTTGCCAACCACCATTAAATACAGAAGAAGAAGAAGAAGAAGAAGAAGAAGAAGAAGAAGAAGAAGAAGAAGAAGAAGAAGAAGAAGAAGAAGAAGAAGAATGTTTAGTGCTGTGTTTGAAATCGCCCCCTATACCCTCATTCACTCTTCCCTTCATTACTCCACTAATATAGTCCATTGAGTGAGTGAATTCAGACACTGGGTGCACAGGAAGGGCCACCGCTTTTGCACAGTTTCTGCTCGCAGTTCAATAATTATTTTAAACGTAGCAAACTGGCAGCTCTAGTAGTAATGATAAAATTTATCTTGAACTCTGCCATGGAAACTAGCATGTATTAACTGTGATTAAACAACTTAATTATCAATTTAAAAGGAATTTATACCTGTATGATATTGTGCTGGTTCAGTGTGGTTTGGAAAATGGATGGAGGATTGAATCAGATGAGGGCGCCATCTCCTGGCGAGACGCGGGAATTCGGACAGCACTATAAATGGCTGTGTCCTCAAATGGTGTCCTATTTAAGGGTATGGGCGGATTTCAGACACAGCCTCTGTTCAACTAGCAAGCTGTAGTATTGGCTGGCTTTATGTTTGTTTCAGCTGTTTTTTATTGAATTGTGCAAAGTGCAAACATGACATGGCATGGTTTAAATCGTACTTATCAGACCGTTATCAGTTTGTAGCAATAAATGAAGAGATGTCACACTGATCACAAGTTCAGTCTGGGGTACCGCAAGGCTCAGTGTTAGGACCGCTGCTCTTCACCCTGTATCTGCTCCACTGGGAGATATCATTAGGAAGCATGGCGTTAGTTTTCACTGTTACGCTGACGATACTCAGCTCTATATTTCCTCACGCCCTGACGAAACTTACCAATTCACAAGATTAGCAGACCAGATGTTGGACCTGCGCTAGACATGACCATCGCATCCCTGAAGTGTCTGCAGAGACCGTATCAACTAGACTCTCCCTGTGACGGCCCATCGACACAATATCCTCGACAAACACGTCCACGGCATGATGTTACTTTAAAAAAGTAATACGTTATAGTTACTCACTACTTGTTCCAAAAAGCAACGCAGTTAACCTAGAGTTAGTAACTGAATTACTCTATAATAAAAGTAACTCGTTACCAGGGAAAGTAACTATTTGCATTATTGTAAAAAAAAAAGTAGCTTAGTCAGTTGAAATGAGTAAAACAGACAAGTGTTTGTACAAAACTTACGATATTTATTGCCAGTGTTGGTCAAGTTACTTTAAAAAAGTAATTAGTTATAGTTACTTCTCACAAATAGTAATTACCAGGAAAAGTACAGAGTGTGTTACACTTTTTTAAATGTTCAAATATGTAAAATAACTTGGATGCCCCCAAATATTACATGTTAAATGAATGAAATGGACACTAAATAGAATAAATGATTATTATAAAACATTGTACACTAATCTACACTTTTTTAATGTTGCTGTGGGACAATGTGAGAGACAACTATCAAATTTAACCCATTATTGTAAATAATGTAATATAGTGGAACAATAAAACAAAATAGATTGTTTAGAACTGTAATATTTATTGCACAGACCCCAACTGGCCATCAAATAAATCTAAAAATAAATTATGCTCCTTAAAGCTCCACTGTGTGATATTTTCCCCCATCTATAACATTTTATTTTAATCAATATCTTTGATAAAGTGATGTTGAGCCATGTTTCAGGCTGTCCACAATGTGGTGTGGATAAAATGTAACAGAAGGGTTAAATATCTCGTGTGATTTTTCATCATTAATCATTCAAACCCTTGTCTATTCCCTGTTAAATGAACTCGATGTTCTGTTCTCCTCTGACCTTACAACAAGAATGAGATTATTGTTTTTATTAGGGTTAGGGTTAGTGTACTTCACTACCTTGTGTACTTTACTATCTAGTGCACTTTACAACTCAGTGCACTTCATTACCAAGTATACTTCAGAGTACTTCACTACCTAGTGTGCTTTACTACCCACTGTACTTTATTACCTAGTGTACTTTACTACCCAGTGTACTTTATAACCTAGTGTACTTCAGAGTACTTCACTACCTAGTGTACTTTACTACCCAGTGTACTTTATAACCAAGTGTACTTCAGAGTACTTCACTACCTAGTGTACTTTACTACCCAGTGTACTTTATAACCTAGTGTACTTCAGAGTACTTCACTACCTAGTGTACTTTACTACCCAGTGTACTTTACTACCCAGTGTACTTTCAGACCAAGTGTACTTCAGAGTACTTCACTACCTAGTGTACTTTACTACCCAGTGTACTTTACTACCCAGTGTACTTTATAACCAAGTGTACTTCAGAGTACTTCACTACCTAGTGTACTTTACTACCCAGTGTACTTTATTTCCTAGTGTACTTCAGAGTACTTCCCTACCTATTGTACTTCACTATCTAGTGTACTTTATTTCCTAGTGTACTTCAGAGTACTTCCCTACCTATTGTACTTCACTATCTAGTGTACTTTACTACCCAGTGTACTTTATTACCTAGTGTACTTCAGTGTACTTCACTACCTAGTGTACTTTACTACCCAGTGTACTTTATTACCTAGTGTACTTCAGTGTACTTCACTACCTAGTGTACTTTACTACCCAGTGTACTTTATTACCTAGTGTACTTCAGTGTACTTCACAACCTAGTGTACTTTACTACCCAGTGTACCTTATTACTTAGTGTACTTCAGTGTACTTCACTACCTAGTGTACACTACCTAGTGTTCTTGACTAGCTAGTGTTCACTACCTAGTGTAGTTCTCTATCTAGAGTACACTACCTGGTGTACATCACCATCTAGTGTACACTACCTAGTTTATACTACCTACACTACACTACACTACCTAGTGTACACTACCTAGTGTACTTCTCCATCTAGAGTACACTATCTAGTGTACAGTAGTGTACAGTAGTGAAGTACACTAGGTAGTGTACACTAGATGGTAAAGTACACTAGGTAGAGTACACTAGATGGTGAAGTACACTACCTAGTGTACACTAGATGGTGAAGTACACTACCTAGTGTACACTACCTAGTGTACTTCCCTTTTTAGTGTACACTACCTAGTGTACTTCCCTTCCTAGTGTACACTACCTAGTGTACTTCACTTGTGTGTACACTAGTGTACACTGCCTAGTGTGCACTTTCTAGTGTACACTACCTAGTGTACTTCACCATCTGGTGTACACTACCTAGTGTGCACTTTCTAGTGTACACTACCTAGTGTACTTCACTTTATAGTGTACACTACCTAGTGTACTTCACCATCTAGTGTGCACTTTCTAGTGTACACTACCTAGTGTACTTCACTTTCTAGTGTACACTACCTAGTGTGCACTTTGTAGTGTACACTACCTAGTGTGCACTTTCTAGTGTGCACTTTCTAGTGTACACTACCTAGTGTACTTCACTTTCTAGTGTACACTACCTAGTGTGCACTTTATAGTGTACACTACCTAGTGTACTTCACCATCTAGTGTGCACTTTCTAGTGTACACTACACTACCTAGTGTACTTTACCATCTAGTGTGCACTACCTAGTGTGCACTTTCTAGTGTAAACTACCTAATGTGCACTTTCCAGTGTACACTACCTAGTGTACTTTACCACCTAGTGTACACTACCTAGTGTACTTCACTTTCTAGTGTACACTACCTAGTGTGCACTTTCCAGTGTACACAACCTAGTGTACTTTACCACCTAGTGTACACTACCTAGTGTACTTCACTTTCTAGTGTACACTACCTAGTGTGCACTTTCTAGTGTACACTACCTAGTGTGCACTTTCTAGTGTACACTACCTAGTGTACTTTACCATCTAGTGTACACTACCTAGTGTACTTCACTTTCTAGTGTACACTACCTAGTGTCCTTCACTTGTGTGTACACTAGTGTACACTGCCTAATGTATACTACCTAGTGTACTTCACCATCTAGTGTACACTATCTAGTGTGCACTTTCTACTGTACACACGTTCCTGGGTTTGCTTGTCTCTCCTTTCTGTTCTACTCTGTCATTCAGTTTTAGGTGCTGGGGGGGGTTTGATGTGTGTTTTGTTGGCTGTGACATTTGTTTGAAGCTATGTGTTTTTTCAGAGGACGTCGTACCTGTTCGATACAGTGCCGGTCCGGAGAGTCTAGAAAAGGGAAGTACGTCACGTGACATACATCTTGCACACACACGTAGAGTAAATTTCTCTGTTAAACACATTAGGTAAGGAGCGGGTGCAACTTCCTGTGTGTTTTTGTTTTAGTCAGTGAAGCTTTAGTTATGGTGTGTTGAACGCTGAAGATGTCTTTTTTTTTTTTTTTTTTTTTTTTTAGTGTAGAGGGCAGGGATTAGTTTAATGGGCTTTGGTTCTGGTTTAACTAATTCAATCTTGGCTTTCTTTTGTTTCTTTTCGCTTGGTATTACATAGGTGTAAATATTGGTTGATTATGTTTCCTTGGTGTAAGTTAATTGTCTGTGTAAATAAAGCGAACCACTTATAGTAACCGCTACCTCATTTGTCCTTGGTTTATTCTTCCCCATTTACTCCCCAGAGCTCAGAATAAAGTGTTTATATTATGTGCGTCCTCTTCATACCTCTATGCCAACACGAGACGTAACAGCTTCTAACAAACCTTTTCCAATCAACTCAGTTTTCAAAGCCACCATAACATTTTCCTTGAGCCTTTTATCTTTATTCACAATTTCAAAATGTTCTGCGATGCTTAATAATTGCTCTTTAGTGCAACTATCCAAAAATTCATGAGAAGGCGAACTAACAAACACATCAGCCATGGGAAAATACCAGAAAACAATTCAGTACACACAGTGCAAATAAATAACGAGAGTTTTCCCTCTACCTACCTATCCAATAACTCTACCTAACTCAACCCTAGTCTTCATGCGATTACTGGTGGGGGTTTTATGCACTGTAGCCCGCTGGGTGAAAAACGCAACTGGTCAAACCAGTGACGCCTTCAACACCACGGATGTGCTCCCGAGATAATTACTACTAGCCACTTTCACCATAACACTAAACAAAAATAACAAATCCGACACACCTCAAAAGAAACTTGTGTTTCAAAAAAACAATATTGCACATATGTAGGCCACTTACCAAAAGGTGATTTCACACGGTGAACAAATTAATTCCAGTACAAATGTATTTTCGCATGTTCACAATACCTAATTATCAAACTCGACAAGCCCCCAATTTGTTACAACCCCTGGCTCAAGGGAAGCAACAAAAACAAGGCACACACGCAAACCAAATATTAAGCTCAAAAATGTTTATTAACTAAAGTAAGGTTACATTGAATAATAGAATGAAAAAAATTAAGAAGATAACAATCTTTCTTTGTCCATCAGTAACATCAGTGTGTAGGGCAAAATGCATGGGTGGAAATGAAATACGATGTTGGAACATCAATGCAGAAAACAAACTAACTAACATAACAACATAAAACACAACACAACACAACACAACACAACACAACACAACACAACACAACACAACACAACACAACACAACATATAACGTAACGTAACGCAACACAACACAACACAACACAACACAACATAACATATAACATATAACATATAACGCAACGCAACGCAACGCAACGCAACGCAACGCAACGCAACATAACATATAACATATAACATAACATAACATAACATAACATAACATAACATAACATAACATAACATAACATAACATAACATAACATAACATAACATAACATAACATAACAACGTAACGTAACGTAACGTAACGCAACGCAACGCAACGCAACGCAACGCAACACAACACAACACAACACAACATAACACAACACAACATAACATAAAACAACATAACACAACACAACACAACATAACATATATAACATAACATAACATAACATATATAACATAACATAACATAAAAGCAAAATCCAAAACAAAACTAAATTCAAAACCAAAGATCCTCCAAGTCTTCTCCGAAATCCCACTTGGCTCACCTGGAGATCTCTTTTTAAAGGAGCGCCTGAAGCACTGGTCACAGGTGTATCTAATAGACTCCTAATTTGTTGAAACAGGTGCCAAACAGCAATACCCAGGACCAACAACAGAGTGCGTCACAACACTTTCTAGTGTACTTCACTATCTAGTGTATACTTTCTAGTGTACTTCACTACCTAGTGTACACTTTCTAGTGCGCTTCACTGACTAGTGTACTTCATTACCTAGTGTACACTACTTAGTGTGTTAACAGTTAACAGTAATAACACTTTACAGTCTTAAAACAGCCCTGCTTACTCAAACATCAGATCAACCAATCAGATCAATCAATCTGCAAAGGTCTATCAGGATCAAGAAAGCAAATTACAGTTCTTACAAAACACATTCTTACCACCAACAGGCTCTGCGAGGCGCTGTGGTCAGGCCGGAAACCTCCGGTGTGCCTCATGTACTCCTCACATGCCATCTCTAGGCAGAAGGGTTTCCTGCAGTAGAAAAGATCTCATTAGAGACTAGGGATTTCCATTTTGCCTTCCTTCTTCCTCTTCCTCTAAAACTCTATGCATTGACTGGATCTAAATCCAATTCTTCTGTGGATTTTTTTATGGAGCTCAGACTTTAGTTAATTCTTAAGTGCTAACATGTATGATATAAACAAGGTGTAAAATAATGAAACTGTATATTAATATTCTTATAAAACAGATTTTAAAAAATGGTGACACTGTACAAATTATGAATAAAACATGAATGCTGTAATTTACAAATCTCAAACTTATATTTTATCCACAGTGGAATATAGATAACATCAAATTTTGAAAGTGAGACATTTTGAAATGTCATGACAAATTATCGGCTCATTATGGATTTCATGAGAGCTACACATTCCTAAAAAGTTGGGACAGGTAGCAATAAGAAGCCGGAAAAGTTATATGTACATATAAGGAACAGCTGGAGGACCGGTTTGCATGATTAGGTATAACAAGAGCCTCTCAGAGTGGCAGTGTCTCTAAGAAGTCATGATGGGCAGAGGATCACAAATTCCCCCAATGCTGCGGCGAACAATAGTGGAGCAATATCAGAAAGGAGTTTCTCAGAGAAAAACTGCAAAGAGTTTGAAGTTATCATCATCTACAGAGCATAATATCATCCAAAGATTCAGAGAATCTGGAACAATATCTGAGCGTAAGGGTCAAGGGTCAAAACCAAACTGGATGGCCGTGATCTTCAGCCCTTAGGCGGCACTGCATCACATACAGGAATGCTACTGTAATGGACATCACAACATGGGCTCAGGAATACTTCCAGAAAACATTGGGGAACACAATCCACCGCGCCATTCGCCGTCGCCGGCTAAAACTCTATAGGTCAAAGAAGAAGCCATATCTAAACATGATCCAGAAGCGCAGGCGTTTGCTCTGGGCCAAGGCTCATTTAAAATGGACTGTGGCAAAGTGGAAAACTGTTCTGGGGTCAGACGAATCAAAATATGAAGTTCTTTTTGGAAAACTGGGACGCCATCCGGACTAAAGAGGACAAGGACAACCCAAGTTGTTCTCAGCGCTCAGTTCAGAAGCTGATCTCTGATGGTCTGGGGTTCATGAGTGTGTGTGGCATGGGCAGCTTACACATCTGGAAAGGCCATCAATGCTGAAAGGTCTATCCAAGTTCTAGAGCAACATCTGCTCCATCCAGACGGCGTCTCTTTCAGGGAAGACCTTGCATTCTCCAACATGACAATGCCAGACCACACACTGCATCAATTACAACATCATGGCTGAGCAGAAGAAGGATCCGGCACTGAAATGGCCAGCCTGCAGTCCAGATCTTTCACCATTAGAAAACATTTGGCGCATCATAAAGAGGAAGATGCGACAAAGAAGACCTAAGACAGTTGAGCAGCTATAAGCCTGTATTAGACAAGAATGGGACAACATTCCTATTCCTAAACTTGAGCAGCTCGTCTCCTCAGTCCCAGACGTTTGCAGACTGATATAAAAAGAAGAGGGGATGACACACAGGGGGAAACACGGCCTTGGCACAACTTTACTGAGATGTGTTGATGCCATGAAATTTTAAAACAACTTATTTTTCCCTTAAAATTATACATTTTCTTAGTTTAAACATTTGATATGTCATCTATTTTGTCTTCTGAATAAATTATTTAAATTTAAAACCCACAATATTGTACAAATTATGAATAAAAACAGAATGCTGTGTACCAACTTTTTTGGAATCGGGTTTGTAAATTCAACATTACATCACTACTATAATAATACACAAAGCTACTGTGAAACATTTGTAAATGCTGTATTATTGTAGAATTATAATACAAGAGTTTGTTCCTAGATTCTGTGCCATTATAGGTGAGAAGCTCATAAAGCGCAGTCAAGTGTTCCATGTAAGGCTGAACTAGCAGCAGAAACGCTCAGGAATGCACAGAGCACAGCTCGTCTCTCTCTCTCTCTCTCTCTCTCTCTCTCTCTCTCTCTCTCTCTCTCTCTCTCTCTCTCTCTCTCTCTCTCTCTCTCTCTCTCTCTCTCTCTCTCTCTCTCTCTCTCTCTCTCTCTCTCTCTGTCTCTGTCTCTCTCTCTCTCTCTCTCTCTCTCTCTCTCTCTCTCTCTCATCCACAGCCAAAGCACATCCTCCTGACCCTCATCCAGAGCTGTCTACTGTGCCCTGGCCTGTTTCTCCTCAACTTTACATTTGTTTTCTCCTTTTGGCCACATGATCAAGGAAGCTTTTAAGCACTGATAATACAAATCATTGGGTTCCAATAACAACAGCATGTCAGACACCATCACAACTAAAGTAAAACACTTGTAATTATTGTAATATTTAAAATATTATTTGAAATATTTCAAAGGTGCACTCTATAAGACTTAAGCTGGCTATTATTCATTTCAACAGCGCCAATGGCCTCGGGCCATAGTGATTGTTTTGTGTTGGGTACTTTCATGTTCATGCTCTGTAAACTTCCTTGAGCACTTGCCGACAGTAAAAAAAAAACAAAAAAACATGACTGACATGAACAAAAAAAAAAACTATTTGTTCATAACAAGTGTATGACAACGTTCCATACTCACAACATGCTAATCAGGGCCCATGACCATTTACTGAATATATACGCTAGAGGATTGAGCAGTTTCTACGTCCAGAACTACAAATCAGTGAGTAGTTTACATTATAATAGTATTTGGGAATATTGTGATCAAACATTGATTAAATGAATGTGATTATAACCTAACTCTAACCCTAACCCATAATGGTGGTAAACAATCACAAATAAACCATGCGGCATAGGCCTATTTTAATCCCATTTTTACTGCTCTGACCATATGCTCGGTCCTATACACGAATGCTGTGTGTTGTAGGATGGCCAGTGCAAACATTTCATCTGTTCTTTTATAGTTCTAATCTCCTCCTTCATTTTCAAAATGGCCAGTCATAGAGTAATCACAGAGTATTTGTAACCTTACAAATAATACTGTGATAATTTCTATCTTTAACAAGTTGGGTTACTACTTAGAAAATCTTCAAACACATAAACATTCATGATCTTTAGGTCTAAATATCTTCTTCAGTTTGATAACCTCCCCCAGAATGTGTGCCTTACATGTGACAGCCTTTAGAGTAAAACAAACACAAAATAAAGATCTTACAAAACTGTTTAGTGTGGTTCTTTGAGTTGAACGTGTGCTATATAACACTGTGTGTTGTTTAACTTCATGCATTAACTCTGTGACATTATTCAGAAGTTTTCCCTCCATTCCCAATCACTAAATTCTGTCAACCTAACTCTCTGCGCAGTCTCTGCTCCGTAAGGTCACAGTGCTAGTTCTTCTCCAAATAATCATCATGATACCAACAAGCACAACACAAAATAGAACATCCAACACACCATAGCACTCAAGTCTGTCACCATTTTGGACAATGTGATGTTCCGGCTACACTGGCTACCAGAGCACATCCTAAACACACTGGATCAGACGGGTCAGACATGACATGTGCTAGAGTAACTTACTTAACATTAACAAGTTGGACAATTGATGTGGCATTGTCCATAAACACATATACACAGTCAACATGCAACGTATGCAATCAGTACAAACTCCAAGTAAATGTAAAATGGCACTAGGCTGCCACTGTAATGATGACGTCTCTATCCAGGTTCGCCATCTCACCATTGTTGGTGAGTCTCTTGTTTCATGGTTTTTGATCAAGTTTATGTCAAGTCAAGTTCATTCACATTTATGGTAATGAAGAAACTGCATGGGTTCTTAAAGCTCACCTTAAGTTGACTATCATTACACAATTAATGAAAAAGTAAATATGAACTGTTGGTTACAATTATGCTAATTTTCCACGCTGAGCCATTATATGGAAGAAGCTCATAAAGCGCAGTCCAGTGTTCCATGTAAGGCTGAACTAGCAGCAGAAACGCTCAGGAATGCACAGAGCACAGCTTGTCTCTCTCTCTCTCTCTCTCTCTCTCTCTCTCTCTCTCTCTCTCTCTCTCATCCACAGCCAAAACACATCCTTCTGACGCCCATCCAGAGCTGTCTATTGTGTCTTGGCCTGTTTCTCCTCAACCTTTACATTTGTTTTCTCCTTGTGTCCATACGATCAAGGCAGCAACAACACCCCTTCTGTTATGTTGCGGGTCAATTTGACCCGTTTAGATTTTCTAGTTGTTGGAAATACTGGTTAACCTGTGACTTTTTCCCAATTATCATCATGAACATGCATGCAAAGTTTTAACATGCTGGTGTTTTTTGACATATACAAACAAAATTACTATTACGTTTGTGATGTTCGCGGGTCAGTTTGGCCCACATATTTTAATGTTCTAAGGCAACTCTAAGGTCAGGTACTGACCCAAAATAATAACATATCTTGGTTATATTTTGTTATTTTATTTTTTACTACCTTATTAAGCAAAAAAAAAATGGTTTTCCACACTTATTTCAATACAGAAAAATATTTTGTCACCCACAGATGGTAAAAATTACCTTTCATTTTTTACAACATGCTGGTGTTTTTTGACATATGCAAACAAAATTACTATTACGTTTGTCAATCAATAAATCAATCAATCAACTTTATTTATAAAGAGCTTTTACAATGACGATTGTTTCAAAGCAGCTTCACAGTGTTAAACAGAACAGTATTGCAACAAAATTTGATTTGGCTAGTTTGATTTGGATAGTTTATAGAATTAAATATGACCTAATTAATACATTTTATTTGTATATTTAGTTGAATAACTTGGATCATAATTTTAGTGTCCCTAACTGAGCAAGCCAAGCCAAAGGCGACCAAAGGAACCAAAACTCCATCAGGGCATGATGGAGAAAAATAAACCTTAGAGAAACCAGACTCAGTCGGAGTGCCAGGTCTCCTCTGGCCTAATATTAAACAGTGTATAATTATTATTCTGCCAACCCTGCAAGTCATAAATCATATTAGATAGGAATATTCGAAATTTTGGGTATCAAGCAAGAGACGGGTTTATTTAGGATGGTGCGTCGATTACACAAGAGTATGAATACTTGAAAGATCGGAGTTATTGCGCCGGAGACAGTTTTTGAGCATGACGTGCCGGTGAGGCAAATTCAGAGAAGACATTAATTGACACGTCTCAGCAGACACTCCAGGATGCGTTGCTCATGCCCAGGCGCAGGTCCACCATCCGATCCGGACACGGCCTGGATCCGGCTGACTGCAGTAAGCCTCGGGATAAACAGAGAAACTAACATTAGCGTAGATGCCACTCTTTTTATGATGTAACGAGTACATCAGGTGTTATGGGAAGTGTTCCCGGTTCCGGCTGACCTAGTTAATGCAGCCTAACAATCAGTCAATTGATCTGAATAATGAAAGTTAAAAATGTTCTGTGTGTATGCCATAGTAAAGAGATGTGTTTTTAGTCTAGATTTAAACTGACAGAGTGTGTCTGCTTCCCGAACAATGCTAGGAAGACTGTTCCAGAGTTTAGGAGCTAAATAGGAAAAGGATCGACCGCCTGCAGTTGATTTAGATATTCTAGGTATGATCAACTGGCCAGAGTTTAGAGACCGCAATAGACGTGATGGAGTATAATGTGTTAAGAGCTCGCTTAAGTACCGGGGAGCTAAACCATTTTGTGCTTTGTAAGTAATAAGCAAGATTTTAAAATGTATGCGATGTTTAATAGGGAGCCAGTGCAGTGTTGACAGAACTGGACTAATATGATCATACTTCCTGGTTCTAGTAAGAACTCGAGCTGCTGCGTTTTGGACCAGCTGGAGTTTGTTTATTAAGCGAGCAGGGCAACCACCCAGTAGAGCATTACAATAATCTAGCCTTGAACTCATGAACGCATCGACTAACTGTTAAGCATTTTGCATTGAAAGCATGTGCCGTAATTTAGATATATTTGTAAGATGGTAGAATGCGGTTTTACAGATGCTAGAAACGTGGCTTTCAAATGAGAGATTGGTATCAAAGAGCACACCCAGGTTCCTCACTGACGATGAGGGCTTGACCGAGCAGTCCTCAAGTGTTAGACAGTATTCTAGGTTACTACCTGTGGAGCTTTTCTGTCCAATAATTTAAAAATCCGTTTTATCTGAATTAAGTTGCAGGAAATTACTATTCAACCAATTTTTTATATCAGCTATGCATTCCCTTAATCTTGTGAATTGGTAAGTTTCATCAGTGTTGTCACATGCCTGTCCTGTCTTGTGTGCACATGTGGGTTTTGTTGTTCTGAGCATGTGCTCATGTATTGTCTGATCCCTCCCTCCTTGTTATCTGATTAGTGATTGATTTCTCCTACCTGTTCCCTCTTGATTTCTTCCCTATATAAGCCCCTTGTGTTTGTCAGTCTGGGTCGTATCCTTGTCTCGTCTACGTCTTCCGGTTCCCTGTGTTGGTATGTCTTCAATTCATGTATTTTCTAGTTTATGGTTTCCCCCTTGTGGGTTTTGTTTTGTGTTTATGTTTTATTTTGTTGTAAAAAAAAAAGATCAATTCTGCACCTGAGTCCTCGCACCATTTTCTTTGTGTTTCCGACCGTGACATAAGGATACGACCATCTGAGGACTCAAGCAGAATGGGGATCTTCCTATTCCCATCTCCCTGCCCTTCCGCTGCATCAGGAGAAGGTCAACACAGCAGACTCCTTTCCCTCCGGCAGGAGGGAGCTAGCATAAAGGAGTTTGCTTGCCGGTTCCTGTTTGCAGCGGAGGGGCTCAACATCAGTCAAGCAGAGCTCAAGGACATGTTTAACACCCGCCTTAATTAGCCAATCATCGCCTGGTAGATGGGAATGCTGGGGACGCTATCATTTTGGTAGTTTGTGGGGTATGTGTACGACCGTGATGTTGGAGGAGTGCCCTGGAGGGGTGGTCTTCCACCTCTTGGGCCTCCCCCAATTTTACCCACAGACTGCCAAGTCCCCAGTCCTCTGATGACCCCTTCGGGGAGAAGGAGGGGGAAGATTGACTCCACATTCACCATCCACCCTGTGGTCCCTGTACCGGTGGATCGTGTTCCGGTGGACTCTGTTCCGGTGGTCCCTGTGCCGGCAGTCTGTTTTCCGGTGGACTCAGTTCCGGTGGTCCATGTTCCGGTGGACCCTGTTCCGATGGTCTTGAAATGGAGGAGGAGAACAAAGGCTCCCTGCGTCCCTGTGCCAGTGGTCCCTGTGCCGGTGGTCCCTGGGCCGGTGGTCCCTGTGCCGGTGGTCCCTGTGCCGGTGGTACCTGTGCCGGTGGTACCTGTGCCGGTGAATCATGTGCCGGTGGTCCCTGTGCCGGTGGATCGTGTTCTGGTGGTCCCGATGCCGGTGGTCCCTGAGCCGGTGAATTGTGTTCTGGTGGTCCCGATGCCGGTGGTCCATGTGCCGGTGAATCGTGTTCTGGTGGTCCCGATGCCGGTGGTCCCTGTGCCGGTGAATCGTGTTCTGGTGGTCCCGACGCCAGTGGATCGTGTGCCGATGGATCATGGTCCCAGTGCCAGTGAATCGTGTGCTGGTGGATCGTATTCCGGTAGTCCCAGTGCCTGTGGATCATGTGCCGGTGGATCGTGTGCCAATGGATCATGGTCCCAGTGGCGGTGGATCGTGTGCCGGTGGATCATATTCCGGTGGTCCCAGTGCCTGTGGATCGTGCGCCAGTGGATCGTATTCCGGTGGTCCCAGTGCCTGTGGATCGAGTGCCGGTGGATCGTGTTCTGGTGGTCCCTGTGCCGGTGAATCGTGTTCTGGTGGTCCCGGTGCCGGTGGTCCCAGTGCCGGTGGATCATGTGCCGATGGATCGTGGTCCCAGTGCCGGTGGATCGTGTTCCGATGGATCGTGGTCCCAGTGCCGGTGGATCGTGTGCCGGTGGATCGTATTCCGGTGGTCCCAGTGCCTTTGGATCGTGTGCCGGTGGATCGTATTCCGGTGGTCCCAGTGCCGGTGGATCGTGTGCCGGTGGATCGTATTCCAGTGGTCCCAGTGCCTGTGGATCGAGTGCCGGTGGATCGTGTTCCAGTGGTCCCAGTCCCGGTGGTCCCAGTGCCGGTGGATCGTGCGCCGGTGGATCGTATTCCGGTGGTCCCAGTGCCTGTGGATCGTGTGCCGGTGGATCGTGTTCCGGTGGTCCTGATGCCGGTGGTCCCAGTGCCGGTGGATTGTGTGCCGGTGGATCGTATTCCGGTGGTCCCAGTGCCTGTGGATCGTGTGCCAGTGGATCATGTTCCGGTGGTCCTGATGCCGGTGGTCCCAGTGCCGGTGGATCGTGTGCCAGTGGATCGTATTCCGGTGGTCCCAGTGCCGGTGGATCGTGTGCCGGTGGATCGTATTCTGGTGGTCCCAGTGCCTGTGGATCGTGTGCCGGTGGATCGTATTCTGGTGGTCCCAGTGCTGGTGGATCGTGTGCCAGTGGATCGTGTTCCGGTGGTCCTGATGCCGGTGGTCCCAGTGCCTGTGGATCGTGTGGCGGTGGATCGTGTTCCAGTGGATCGTATTCCGGTGGTCCCAGTGCCTGTGGATCGTGTGCCGGTGGATCGTGTTCCAGTGGATCGTATTCCGGTGGTCCCAGTGCCGGTGGATCGTGTGCCAGTGGATCGTGTTCCGGTGGTCCTGATGCCGGTGGTCCCAGTGCCTGTGGATCGTGTGCCGGTGGATCGTGTTCCAGTGGATCGTATTCCGGTGGTCCCAGTGCCTGTGGATTGTACAAGAAATTCTTATGCAGAAAGCACACACTTGCTGAGTGCTCATGTCAGAAGTAAATTCGTGACTTTACGAAATGAGTTTACAAAACAGCCAACTTAGGAAAAGTAAATATTTTCATTATACAGCTACATTTAAGTTTTCAGTTATGATGTTTTAAAAAAACAAAAAAAAACTAATTTAAATGTGTAAGTCAAAACAAAACAGTTTTTTTTAAAAATGGTCAAACATTTTCATTAAATCATATCTTCAGATATATATTTTTTGGAATATTTGACAAAGGTTGACATTAAAAGTTCAGAGTTTGTACCTAAATCTTTGTTGTTTTTCATAGTGTGATTTTTTTTTGTTTTTGTTTTTTTGTTTTTTGAGGAATTGTATTGAATCCAATTAGGGTCAGTTAGACCCGCTCCATAAAGGGTGTGCACAGAAATCGAACAGTGCACAAGGGATACAGATTACTTCATTTCAGGCTTACACTCTAAAAACTCCAATTAATAAAATTTTGGAACAGCAAAAAAATATATGTTGAACTAATTTTCTTACGTGTGCTTAGTTAAAGGGGGGGTGAAATGCTGTTTCATGCATACTGAGCTTTTTACACCTTTAAAGACTTGGATTCCCATCCTAAACATAGACAAAGTTCAAAAACTAATGTTGGACGTTTGATGGAGTATTTCTGTGTTAAAAATACTCCTTCCAGTTTCTCACAAGTTTCGGCGAGTTTTTTTCGAGTATGGGTCTACTTGACGTTAAATAGATCGGAAGGTCCTTGTATGGGCTGTACGGGCTCTTCTCCCGGAAGGGTGCGCGCACGCGTAACTAGAGCGAGAGAGGAAATGTACGCTGTAAACACTCTCAGGTGCAGATCCAGTCGTCCATTCCGGGAAGGCAGCGCTGCATTTGAACCGATTTGAACGCAGAAATGACGGGAAGCTTCAAGGCATCGCTTCAGTCGCGTCGCAAAGTGGATTTCCACGGTCACTGCTGTCACAGGACTTCACCAAATCATACCAAAGAAGTGTGTTTTTGACGGAGTGGTCCCAGCGATAAAGGTTCGGTCCTGCTTTGGAAGCAGCCGGTGATTAAATCAACTTCAGATGTCTCTGCTATTGGCTACCGTCGCATGAGTAAACATCAGTAAACGATACGATCGCGTGCTTCGTCATTCAAATGCGCTAACGGACTCCATTGCTGTTCTCTGTATAACACTAGTCTGACTCTGACGTGCAAAACCGTTTTGCTTGCTACCTCTAAGGTCTAGTCACATACAATAGTCCATAAACCGAATCATGTCCTCATAAACTGCGCGTAAAGACACACAAAGGCCCCTAAATTCAGTACATACCACAGAGACGGACATCCTGATGTTGCCGTTTCTCCTGTTCAATTTATTTCAGCCTCAGATTTGATTGTGGATCATTATCTGTATTAGCTGAGATGGCGATGGGTTTCTCCACGCTTGAGGACGTCACCGCTTTGTGCACATTCGTCATTCTTTAGCTCCGCCCACTCGATACGCCTCGTCATTCTTTAGCTCCGCCCACACGATACGCCTCGTCATTCTTTAGCTCCGCCCACTCGATACGCCTCGTCATTCTTTAGCTCCGCCCACACGATATGCCTCCAGGCGCTCGGTTTTTTCCGGAAAGACTCGGTACAGCCCATATTTCTTTTATAAATATAATAAAACTAAAGACTTTTCGGAGATATGAAGGATGCAATACTACTCTATAGGTACTCAAGATTGACATGAGATTGACTGAAACTGAGTGTTTCACCGCCCCTTTAAGAAGACTAGTTATATTAAGTCTGCAGAAATATATTTGAAAAACATTAAATGAATTGATATTTTCAAATCCAGTTAACATTTAGAATTGCAAATGTTGACTGGACTAAAAAACGCGAATCCAGTCAACATCTTATAAAAGTAGGCTATATGGCCAACAAAATATTTTACTATGGTAAATAGATTTTTGTTTGTGCTGTTGAAATGGGCTGTTAGAAACATTTAATAAAATACCCTATATCAGAACAATATTTGTGAAATTAGATATTATATAGTATTTTCGATGTTTTGTTAATGATAGTATCTGCATTATAATGAGAAGATGGATCCTACAACACTTACATATTACATATTTAATATACATATATAATTCATGAACATATGTAGTTAATTGTGGCATTTAATCTGCCTAATTTTAATGAATACGTACAAGAGTTTGTTTGACTACGCCAAAGGATCTGTATTGCTCGTTTAATTTCGCGGAAGCATCTCTGGAGTACTTTGATCCGCGGAAGGATACATATCAAAGGACTTCGCGAGTTTCACCGAGAGGCAGCAGCAGCAATTTTGAGGATGCAGTTCACGCGTCAGGTAAGTGTTAATGATTAAACTGCAGACAAATATGTCGAACATATTAGGCTTGTGTGGATATTTAACGTTAGAAGTGAAGTAAGAAGTAAATTAGAAGTAAATATATCCAAGGGAAATAGGGATTATTTAGGCCTAAGTGATGTCGACGTCAAGTTCACTCCTCATCGAATAAATTATTTACTTTACGTTAATGTGGTCTTTAACCATGTTTAAGTAATAACGCATCATTTTGTTTTAAACTATAATACTATATAATGTATTTTAGATTTAATCTCATTGTGTTGTGTGCTATTTTTGTGTCAGACAAACTTTCTCTCATTAGCTATAACGTTAGGCCAAGGTGTCGTGGTGATGATTTTTATACGTGCAAATTTACTGAAACATGTCAAACGTGTAACTTAATGTAGGCCAAATAATGTACGCTATTTAGGGTTATACGTGGTTGTGTTGAACGTGATTTTTTTCGCGTTCCAACCTTTGAAATTGTCCCGTAAATTAAGGGAACAACATAACCATGAATACTATGATAAAATGGCGCTCATTTCATTGTCCTCACAAGTGGGATGAATTTTAAACTTTAATTTAGTCACACATGGAAGTAAATTCTTAATATTGATATAATGTATAAAGAATATAATTTTTTTGTATTATTAATATTATTTTTTCTCTTTCTTTCTCCAACAGGGTGTGACCAAGATATCCATTGATGCTGACTCGTTGCAAAGTTTCTCATCCAAGCCAGTCAGTTCTTCTTAAAGGGATAGTTAACCCAAAAATGAAAATTCTGTCATTTACCCTCATTTTGTTCCAAACCTCTATGAGTTTTTTTGTTCTGCTGAACACAAAATAAGATATTTGGAAGAATGTTTGTAGATGGAGCAACCAATCACTACCATAGTAGGGGGGAAAATACTATGGTAGTAAAGGGTTGATCCATCTGCTTTGTTACAAACATTCTTCCAAATATCTTATTTTGTGTTCAGCAGAACAAAGAAAATAATACAGTATTTGAACAACATGAGGGCGAATAAATGAGGACAGAATTTTCATTTTTGGTGAACTATCTCTTTTCCAGCTGAAACACTGACAAGTAGCAAGAATGCTCCACTGTATCTACTTTGACTGTGTGTGTATTTTCAAAACTAAAGGTGCATTAAAGACATTATAGAAAAGTGACAAGGGCTTTGGTCATTTTTTTATTATTTAAAGAAATTTGAAATGAATTCTTATAAAAATGTATTGTTTGTATGCCAAATGTTATAAATGCAGATGATACAATGTGCTTTAATTTGTTTTTATCCTCACTATAACATGTTGTAACTAGTTCCACCACTGCAATTTCTAGTAACAATTAAAACCATTTAAAAATGAAACCCCTAATTAAAACGTTTTAGTTGAATTAATTATAAAAACAGGTTGAGTAAACGTACATTTTAAAGTTGAAGTCAAGTTTGAGCCAACTAAAAATTATTAATTCAGGTAACAATTTCTAGAACGAAATTGAGTGAACGTAAAATATCTGTGGAACTAGTTACTAAATAATAATTCGTTGAAAGCACTAGAAATGTTTTACAGTGTAGGGTTCATTTGAATAAATACAGCCTCTTGCATCTGCGCCTGTACCTGGAGTTGGTCCAGCCCAACATTCGCAGTTTGCCTGTTGATCCTAAGAATCTCTTTCCAAGATGCAGAAGACGTGTGTGCAAACACAATGGATATGTGAGAAGACCTCTGGTTTTAAAGGGTATAAAGATGGCAACATTTAAAAGTGTATTATTAAAAATTAGTAAAAGCTTTTGTTGTGTATGCATCCGTACAGCTTCAGGTCAGTGACGTGTTTTCAGAAAGGCTAAAGCACTAGATCATGTGTGAGATGTAAGATTTAGCGGATAAACAAAGCTTCCCCCTGGTTTATGAAAATTATTGCATTATTGCAAACTATTTAATTTCTATTTACAAGTACAATAATGAATGTGCTAAAATTAATTTTATTTTATACTGAAAAGATCCAATCAAACCTAAGGTCTGTTTCTAACCCCTCTTATGTAGAACAAACTAATCTGCGAAGGGCTTTTTTAATGTGGTTTACACGTGTAAATGTGTTCGAGGTTTTATTACACAAAGCAAAATATAACAAACAGGTCAATGGAATGAGGATCATATTTACTCATAAACTTGAAGGATGTTCTTAATTTTTCTGCAATAATAAAGGCTTGTGGGCAAAACCAAACTACAGTAACACCTGAAAGACGAAATACGAAATAAATCAGACTAATAATACTAATATATTTAATGATAAACTGTAATGACTTTACAGAAGAGCCACCACATTCAGCTCCAGCTAAGAAACAGTGGTATTGTGGTACAAACCAGTAGCTTTATACTTCAGCCTAACCGTATCTCATGTTATTAAAATGATTGACGACTCAAATTTAATGTAAAAGGAGCAATATATTACCATATTAGTTTCAGCAGGCAAAAAAAAACACTCTTTTTTGCACAAAATGGAATCAAAGTATTAGCCTCTGAAAATCCCTGGTCCTCAGTTTATCTGGCATTACTACACTGCTGTTTTCCGTCACTGTCATACTAATTTAAATGTATTATCTTTTGTCCATATTTCTAAAATCTAAAGCATCCCTCATCCTTTCAGGCATAAAAACCACAATCCAAGGACAAAGAATGTCATTCTTCTTAATTTCAGAAAATTATTACTTCTAAGTATGGAAGTATTTTGTATGCCATAAGAATGTCAGCATGGGAAGAAGGTATGAGTGTGTCTTCATATCCAGTATAATACACTACATCAGAGAGTGGGATATTATTTATGAATGAATGTAGGATAGAATAGATTCACTTATATTGTGCTGTAAGTACAACAGTTCCCTCTATCATTCATAAATCCAAAGTTTTTCCACAAACTAAATGTCTCACGGCTAGTTCATGCAGCACTCCGGGCTTAATGTGCGCTCCTGAAAACAGGTTTTATGATTAAATGGACAAGTCAGATATAAAACTGAGGACAGATAGGAGCATAAATATGTACTTTGAACAGACACATTTATGTACCCGTTACGTCACACTTCCTGTCTGTTATAAAAAATACATCAACATATTTAAGAGAAACAGCTGTAAACAGGCATAGCCAGAGGTAGGTAAGCCACCGCATTCACTCCTGTTCATTTACTTAAGTCGCTTTTTTAGGAAAAGTGGCGTTTCGGCTTACATTCAGCTATGGATTATTTTTTTAACTCTTAATTGAATAAATGTAATGACAAAAACGTACTTTTACACATAATATATATACGTTGTCAGAATAAGAACATGTGAATAACCCAATTTTGACAAATGTCAGATAGAACCTTATAACTCCAAGCTGATGAAATGTGTTCTTTATTCAGTCTTCACAGTAAAAGTGACTTTTGTCCATAACATTTATTACAGCCACTTGAGCTGTGATTGACAGGATTAGATGTTCCTCGTAAACATGTTTGAAACTGATGTAATTCATCACTGCTTGATCTGAGGTTTTATCAGATCTGAATAAATTAGTCGTTTGCATTTTTCCAGTCTTTGCATTGACTACAATCGTGTTCATGTAATTATTTTATTACTCAAGTACTTTTTGTTGTTCTAGTCCTTTTACAGTTTCAACAAGAACACCTTTTAAAATAACTTGATCCAAAGCTGGACAAATGGGAAAATGTTCTACAATTGGATGAGAAAGTTAATTTTGGGAAATATTTTGGGAGAAAACTAAATATTACATTCCAACACCAGAACATTGTCCTTCTACACAGTCTGAAGGATGCGTCGTTACGCAGAGGCATTGAATTCTGCAAGGCATCAGGAAAATCTACCATAGAATGGTTAGGGCATCTGTCTATGAGCGAAAAATAAATGCATATTTTATTGAAATGACCTCCTAACCAACTGCACAGGTCCGAACTGCTGAGAGCCTCAATAAAGCAGGTTCGATCCGTTCATGAACATTATTGCTTGCTTTGTTTCATCCTTTGTTCAGAAGCATCAGGGGATTTTGTCCTTTGTTTATATTGTCCAAACCATTTAAGTTTGAGAATGAAACCAAAAATCACAGTTTATCTTAAGCTGAATATTATAAATATAAACTTCACTTGAAAGTCAATCATCTCAACTGTGACAGATTTGAAGGCTGGTGTCCATTTGCACTCTTGTCTTTCCGCAGCGTTGCCACAGTTTGTGGAGCAGTTTTTTGACCGGATCGGTGTACTCCCTGTTGGCCAGTCCCAGAAGCAGCGGCACGACAGCAATGCCCCCGACGCCCACACAGGACAGCACGATGTGGGCAGTGCGATCGCTCGGCCCTGCCCGGCGGAGCAAAAACTCCATGCCTACATGAGTGCAAACAATGTAGGGCAGCCAGCAGGCCAAGAAGGTGAGAGAAACCGCGGCCACACAGCAGGCGTAACGCATGTCCATTCTCCGCCGGTATTCTCTGGTAGCTACGGCGCGCTGCAGACGCTGGATGTCCCTCAGCTGAGCTCGTGTGATCCACAGCACACGGCACGTCATCACAGCAATGGAGAGGATGGCGGGCGCCAGCAGCCCATACACTTCCAGATAGATGAACGCATTAGGAAAGACACTGCGGTATGTACAGCAGTGCTCTCCAGGCAACGCCATGCAGTTAGAATGAGCTGTGCTATTGGTTTCTGGACAACAGCCGCTCCGGTCATGAACAGCCCTGTTGTTCCAGCCAAAGGCAGGCATCAGAGCGAACAGCAGCGGCAGCGTCCACACGGCCAGCAGAGGGAGCGCGAATCGCAGATGCAGCCACAGCTGTCTGCGCCGGAGCGGGCTCACGATACTCCGATAGCGCTCATAGTGCACCAGAACTAGGTTAAAGAGGAACGCCAGGAACAGAAAGTTAGGAAAAACGTGCACCAGCAGACAGGAAGGGAAGCTGAGAGGCCGGTTCAGGCCCATCCAGGGAATGAAAGGAAGAGCCACGCCGGTGCACAGATCGGCCACCAGCAGGCTCAGGAAGAAGAAGTTCTGTGAGTGATGGAGCCGAGGGCTGCAGATGATGGCCAGGATTATGAGAAGGTTAATCAGGATGATGGTGCAGGAGATGGGCAGGGTGAGAGCGTAGATTAGCTGAGCCTCCACATCGCTCTCAGAGCTGTTCTGCATCGCCATAGCCATCACCACAGCTTTCCACACCAAACCTCCATTAGAAGACTAGTTAAATCTGCGTGAAGAGGAGAGGAATACATCAATCAAACAATTAATAAGAGGAGAGGAATATATCAATCAATCAGTCATCTTTATTTATATCGCTCTTCTCCAGCGGCGATTGTGTCAGAGCAGCTTCAGTGTTAAACAGGACAATACTGCAGCAGAATTAGATTTGGCTGTACAGTCGTTCTGGAGTAAACAGTGATGTTATCAGCTTATTTTAATTTATCATAAAGAGACAATGTTGGCAGATCAGTATTATAGTTTATAGAATTAAATAAGACCTCATTAATTAATTTTATTTCGTTAAATAACAGTCGGGTGCCAGTTCTCCTTTGGCATATTAACAAACAGTGTATGATTATTATTCTGTCAAACTTACAGGTCAGAAATCATATTAGAATTAGAATACTGTTATTTTGGGACTACATCAGGGCCAATGGCCAGAGTTTTTTGGCCCACAAATACCCTGGTCCAAAGTAGAGGAGTGGTCATGGACTGAGGTGTGGTTCATGCTGACCCTAACCTCAGCTTAAAAGACATTTTCCCAGCTCAAAACGCACTTTCTTAAGAACAAGCAAATATGATTATAATTGGGCATTTACTTGATTTCATGTTGAATCTGTCCATGTTTTTGTTGTTACCGGACATCTGCATCTGCGTATAACGATAAATACGTTTACTTCGGTTAACTCATAACTCCTGATTTCTGTCCGTGAGATCAATCTGTTTATCTGACCGAAGGAATAATAGTAAAGTAATCGCTCAAACCTCCTCAGAGGAAATTATTTTCTGGAAAATTGACTGAAATGCTAATTTTTTTTCTAAAGAAACATGCCGTAAAATATATTTAATAGTATTTTTCTAAATGTCTAAGCCTTTGGGTCTGGTTTGTGCATTGCTGTGATAACAAATAAATGGAAGCAGGTGTGACTGAATAAGTGTGTGTTCTATTTTAAAGTGAAATAAAGATAAATACAATTTGATTCAGCATTCAGTCTGTTATACAGTTATCTTCCCCGTGCTGGTGAAATGGTGGGATTGTGTGACGATGTTCTATGGAGGTTTTAGGGTCTCGACAGTGGAAACACAGCTTGCAATTTACATTACATTTACATTTAATCATTTAGCAGACGCTTTTATCCAAAGCGACTTACAAAAAAGGGTAGAGCAATAGAAGCAACGAGACAAACAAGGCCAACAACCTGTAAGAGCTGTAAGAAATCTCAATCTCAATTTTGGTCTCAATGCTATTGGCCCCGCCCAGCATGCCATTAGCCCTGGCTCACACTGGCCTGACAGTGGAAAAGTGGCTACTGATCCTCAAATATCTTTCATAAACAAGGGAACTCTTCATTCATGGTGTCATGGGACACTAACTCAGATTGTGACAGCTGGGCTCTGTTCTTGTTGTACTGCTTAATATCAAAATAGTGCTAATCATAGCAGATCATCTGATTGGGGTCACAGTTCCAATTTCCTTTTAACTACTTTACATATTTTACATCTTTGCATTACGTGCCACATTAAATTAGATGTTTCAAGTACAATTTAAATACACATTCAGGTTATATATATATATATATATATATATATATATATATATATATATATATATATATATATATATATATATATATATATATATATATATATACACACACACACACACTCACACACACATACTTACCTAGAGGATTATTGGGAGCACACACTAATACTGTGTTTGACCCTTTCTCCTTCAGAACTGCCTTAATTCTCCGTGGCATTGACTCAACAAGCTGCTGAAAGCATTCTTTAGAAATGTTGGCCCATATTGATAGGAGAGCATCTTGCAGTTGATGGAGATTTGTGGGATGCACATCCAGGGCACGAAGCTCCCGTCCCACCACATCCCAAAGATGCTCTATTGGGTTGAGATCTGGGGACTGTGGCGGCCATTTTAGTACAGTCAACTCATTGGCATGTTCAAGAAAACAATCTGAAATGATTGGAGCTTTGTGACATGGTGCATTATCCTGCTGGAAGTAGCCATCAGAGGATGGGCACATGGTGGTCATAAAGGGATGGACATGGTCAGAAACAATGCTCAGGTAGGCCGTGGCATTTAAACGATGCCCAATTGGCACTAAGGGGCCTAAAGTGTGCCAAGAAAACATCCCCACACCATTACACCACCACCACCAGCCTGCACAGTGGGAACAAGGCATGATGGATCCATGTTCTCATTCTGTTTACGCCAAATTCTGACCCTACGATCTGCATACTGGATGTTCTTCCCTTTTCACACCATTCTTTGTAAACCCTAGAAATGGTTGTGTGTGTAAATCCCAGTAACTGAGCAGATTGTGAAATACTCAGACCGGCCCGTCTGGCACCAACAACCATGCCACGCTCAAAACGGCTTAAATCCCCTTTCTTTCCCATTCTGACATTCAGTTTGGAGTTCAGGAGATTGTCTTGACCAGGACCACACCCCTAAATGCACTGAAGAACTGCCATGTGATTGGCTGATTAGACAATTGCATTAATGAGAAATTGAACAGGTGTTCCTAATAATCCTTTAGGTGAGTGTGTGTGTATATATAAATAGTTTTAGTCTACTATAAAAATGTGTTAAACATTGAATGCCTACTTAAACATTACAAATAAAAGCAGCCGCTAAAATACCTTTAGCTTGTAAATAGTCCAAGTCCCAGGTTTATAATAGTTGTGAACATGGAACTTCAGGCCATAAATTCAACACTTTCTTTATGAGTGCAGAGAACTTTCCTAGAAAGTTATTCATAGAGCAAACGAAAAGTGAGACAGAAAATGTACCTTTTGTCAGCTTGGCTTGAAGTGAAGAGGAAAGGTCTTCATCCCCATAGTGTGAAGTCAGGTCGTTTAACACAATGCAAGAAAAGATTGCAGGAAAGTTAGCAGAAGGCAAAAGGCAACAGCACTGTCCATTACATGTCTGATCTTTCATTAGAGCGCTTCACAGTGAGATCCTCGACAGCTGGAGAGAAACAAAGTCCCTTGTCAAGCAGAGAAAGTGAACAGAGCGAGTCCAGCGGGAACGTCACTCGTAAAACTCTGAGCAACACCCTCACAAACCTGCAATGGCATCCGTTTCACCCGTTGCATGCTGGTGTGTGTATGCATGACCCATAAAGGCAGTGTGAGACCCATTAGTCATGAGGGATTTCAGAGATGTGTAACACACAACCACATAAATGCCTGAAACTGATATATTACTCCATTCTTAAAACTGAACTAATGTAAATTAGGAACATCATAGCCTACTAAATAAGACCGATTCAATGGTATTCAGTGCGTGATTATATTGTTCTTATTATCTTTGTCTTCTTTATTAGTGAAACTGGTTAAATTTGCCTATTTAAGCAATATCTGATTTCCTAACATTCAGTAGTACAGCATGATTGGAAATGTGATCATGTACTTACAATTCATATACTTACAAGTAATTCACGTGAAAAATCTATTAGTACGTTTCCCCTTTGCTTTTTTAGAGAAGAAATATATTCAATAATAATTCTCAAAGAAGCTAAAGTTCAATCGTTGAGTGTCACCAAGCAAAACACAGACTGCATACATCAAACAGGCATAACATTACGACCACCTTCCTAATATTGTATTGGTCCCCCAAACCTGTCGAGGCATGGACCCCTGAAGGTGTGCTGTGGTATCTGGCATCAAGATGTTATCACCAGATCCTTTAAGTCCTGTAAGTTGCAAGGTGGGTCCTCCATAGATTGGACTTGTTTGTTCAGCACATCCCACAGATGCTTGATACTGTTTCCATGAAAGGCTGAACATGGTCTCAGCAATGCTTCGGTAGGCGGTGCGTGTCAAAGTAACATCCTCATGGGTGGCAGGACCCAAGGTTTCCCAGCAGAACATTGGCCAAATCATCACACTGCCTCTGCTGAGTCACCTTCCTCCCATAGTGCATCCTGGGACCATGTGTTCCCCAGGTAAGCCACACACATGCACCTGGCTATCCACTGGACACCTTTCTATCAGAACCAGCATTAACTTCTGGAGCAGTTTGAGCTCCAGTAGCTCGTCTGTTTGATCGGACCCCACGGGCCAGCCTTCGCTCCCCACGTGCATCAATGAGCCTTGGCCGCCCATGACCCTGTGGCCGGTTCTCCACTGGTCCTTCCTTGGAGCACTTTTGATAGATACTGACCACTGCAGACCGGGAACAGCCCACAAGAGCTGCTCGTCAAGCTATCACAATTTGGTCCATGTCAAACTCGCTCAAATCCTTATGCTTACTCTTATGCAACTTTCAGGACAAAATGTTCGATTGCTGCCAAATATACCCCACCCACTAACAGATGAGGAAGAGATCATCAGTGCTGCTCACTTCACCTGTCATAATGTTATGCCTGATTGGTGTATTTTCTGAGGTATTTCTGGGAGCCCAGCAGTCCTGGTTGCTTTTATTAAATCAATATTATTTTTTAAATGAATTGTCTACAGTGTAATGTTTTATAATTGTTTGTTATGTTACGCTTTCTGTGAAGCGTCCCTGACCTTGGCCTTGGGAAAGGCACCATATCAATTAAACATTATTATTATATAGAGGGACAATATTTTTTTAACCCAAACGCAAGTATTTTTTTGAGGTAGCAATTTCATATGAATTCATCCAATCTTAATTGTAAAAAAATGTTCGATTCTCAAACGAATCTTATTATGAAGGTCCACCCCTAACCTGCCCGTCACTGGGGTTTAATCAGACCCTATGAATTAGCCACTAATTCAGCAAAACATAAAAAAGTTATGAGATTGTCTTGGTATTTTGTAAAACATTTGCAACTTTTTACTTAATTAGAAGCACAACAATTCAATTGTGTGGTCTATTACAGACATTTAGAAGTTTATTTTAAAGGGGAAATGTATTTAAAATAATGATTTGTAATTAAGTGTAAAAGCTCTGTAAAACTTGGCATTATACAACACAACCCATCAGATGATCAAAAGTTCTTCACACACGTGTAAAGCAAAGAGCAGCAGTCTGGGTTTGGGGACAGCCATGGAGCAGATTCACAGCAAACACAACCTCACCACTGGGTTAACATCACCTGTGGGTTTATTCACACATCGCATTTCTTGGCATGTTAAATCACTGCAAAAAAACTGATCCTTGACAATCAAAAAGACACATAAAAGCAGGTTTAATCTGAGCCTATGAGTAAATGTGCATTTTTACCATACCGTGAATTATGCCAAAAGCGATTTTCATACAACACTACATGTTTAAATGAATGTGAACGTCTTATAAATAATGGGTTTGGTTATTTCAGTCATGTCTGTGAAGACTAACCCTAAGGCCACACCATACAGTGAGATGTTTTTAATTATGCAGCAGTGAGTGGAGGATCTTCTGCTCAAGTCGTATACTGTGAAAGAGCTGTAGAAATCTCCAAAACCATAGCATCAGTAATGGAGTCTCAGTGGTGTTCAGATCAGTCTAACCCTAACTCTTACTGTGGAAAACCTGCCAGAATCTCCAAGACCATAGCATCAGTGAATCAGACACAGGTGATGGAGTCTCCGCCGCCGATGCTCCAGTTCATCCAAAGGCAGATCAGTCAAAAACTTGCTTTGAGCACAGGGTCACTGACAGTAGATCCTCCACAAATATATGTTCTGCTATAGCACTAATATTTGTTCTTACAGAATTGACTAGAAGAGTAAAGTTTTTGGCCATATAGTGTATATCGCAATTAAAAAACAAGAACAAACATTCATGACAAAGAATGACATAAAAGACAGAATAGCACAGCTCGGTTAAAACTCCATAACGTTGTGTCTGAAAGGGACTGCAGCTCCAGGCGTGGTTGCTCTACCGGTCGGGCCGCTGCAGGCAGAAGACTTTGGCTTTATGATCTCCTCCGGCAGTGACAGCAATGGACGCCTCTCTGTGGACACGACAGATTTACACTGATTTACTCTGTTTACACTGGCTGTAAAAACGACCCAACAAACCAAACTATGAAAGAGTTAAGGCCCCGATATACTCACGGCAAAGATCGTTCTACGATTTTTCGTTCTAAGTTTAGGGGTAAAAGTAATTTCTAAATACGAGAGCAGTGATTATTGTTATTGAACATCTGTCACCAGTCACACAGCTGAGCGCGGCCTTCGGCAGAATATGTAAATATGTGCTGCGCGCTTTCCTCTCAATAAATAACCAACAGCAAGCATTTTTTTAAATAAAGCAAAAGAAAAGCATTTGATCACTGTGTTCAGAATCACCGGTTCAGCACTAACCCAAACCCCTCAGCTGCTGATCGGACTCACCGGTTCAGCCGAAACCCAAACCCCTCAGCTCCTGATCGGACTCACCGGTTCAGCACTAACCCAAACCCCTCAGCTCCTGATCGGACTCACCGGTTCAGCCCAAACCCCTCAGCTCCTGATCAGACTCACCGGTTCAGCCCAAACCCCTCAGCTCCTGATCAGACTCACCGGTTCAGCCCAAACCCCTCAGCTCCTGATCGGACTCACCGAATCAGCACTAACCCCTCAGCTCCTGATCGGACTCACCGGTTCAGCCCAAACCGCTCAGCTCCTGATCTGACTCACCGGTTCAGCACTAACCCAAACCCCTCAGCTCCTGATCGGACTCACCGGTTCAGCCCAAACCCCTCAGCTCCTGATTGGACTCATCGGTTCAGCACTAACCCAAACCCCTCAGCTCCTGATCGGACTCACCGGTTCAGCCCAAAGCCCTCAGCTCCTGATCGGACTCACCGGTTTAGCACTAACCCACACCCCTCAGCTCCTGATCGGACTCACCGGTTCAGCCCTAACCCAAACCCCTCAGCTCCTGATCGGACTCACCGGTTCAGCCCTAACCCAAACTCCTCAGCTCCTGATCGGACTCACCGGTTCAGCCCTAACCCAAACCCCTCAGCTCCTGATCGGACTCACCGGTTTAGCACTAACCCACACCCCGCAGCTCCTGATCGGACTCACCGGTTTAGCACTAACCCAAACCCCTCAGCTCCTGATCAGACTCACCGGTTCAGCACTAACCCAAACCCCTCAGCTCCTGATCAGACTCACCAGTTCAGCCCAAACCCCTCAGCTCCTGATCGGACTCACCGGTTCAGCACTAACCCACACCCCTCAGCTCCTGATCGGACTCACCGGTTCAGCCCTAACCCAAACCCCTCAGCTCCTGATTGGACTCACCGGTTCAGCACTAACCCAAACCCCTCAGCTCCTGATCGGACTCACCGGTTCAGCACTAACCCAAACCCCTCAGCTCCTGATCGGACTCACCGGTTCAGCACTAACCCACACCCCTCAGCTCCTGATCGGACTCACCGGTTCAGCACTAACCCAAACCCCTCAGCTCCTGATTGGACTCATCGGTTCAGCACTAACCCAAACCCCTCAGCTCCTGATCAGACTCACCAGTTCAGCCCAAACCCCTCAGCTCCTGATCGGACTCACCGGTTCAGCCCAAACCCCTCAGCTCCTGATCGGACTCACCGGTTCAGCACTAACCCAAACCCCTCAGCTCCTGATCAGACTCACCGGTTCAGCCCTAACCCAAACCCCTCAGCTCCTGATCGGACTCACCGGTTCAGCCCAAACCCCTCAGCTCCTGATCAGACTCACCGGTTCAGCACTAACCCAAACCCCTCAGCTCCTGATCGGACTCACCGGTTCAGCACTAACCCAAACTCCTCAGCTCCTGATCGGACTCACCGGTTCAGCACTAACCCAAACCCCTCAGCTCCTGATCGGACTCACCGGTTCAGCACTAACCCAAACCCCTCAGCTCCTGATCGGACTCACCGGTTCAGCACTAACCCACACCCCTCAGCTCCTGATCGGACTCACCAGTTCAGCCCAAACCCCTCAGCTCCTGATCGGACTCACCGGTTCAGCACTAACCCAAACCCCTCAGCTCCTGATCGGACTCACCGGTTCAGCCCAAACCCCTCAGCTCCTGATCAGACTCACCGGTTCAGCCCAAACCCCTCAGCTCCTGATCAGACTCACCGGTTCAGCCCAAACCCCTCAGCTCCTGATCGGACTCACCGAATCAGCACTAACCCCTCAGCTCCTGATCGGACTCACCGGTTCAGCCCAAACCCCTCAGCTCCTGATCGGACTCACCGGTTCAGCACTAACCCAAACCCCTCAGCTCCTGATCAGACTCACCGGTTCAGCCCTAACCCAAACCCCTCAGCTCCTGATCGGACTCACCGGTTCAGCCCAAACCCCTCAGCTCCTGATCGGACTCACCGGTTCAGCACTAACCCACACCCCTCAGCTCCTGATCGGACTCACCGGTTCAGCCCTAACCCAAACCCCGCAGCTCCTGATCGGACTCACCGGTTCAGCCCTAACCCAAACCCCTCAGCTCCTGATCGGACTCACCGGTTCAGCACTAACCCAAACCCCTCAGCTCCTGATTGGACTCATCGGTTCAGCACTAACCCAAACCCCTCAGCTCCTGATCGGACTCACCGGTTCAGCCCAAAGCCCTCAGCTCCTGATCAGACTCACCGGTTCAGCAGTAACCCCTCAGCTCCTGATCAGACTCACCGGTTCAGCCCTAACCCAAACCCCTCAGCTCCTGATCAGACTCACCGGTTCAGCCCTAACCCAAACCCCTCAGCTCCTGATCGGACTCACCGGTTCAGCCCAAAGCCCTCAGCTCCTGATCAGACTCACCGGTTCAGCACTAACCCCTCAGCTCCTGATCAGACTCACCGGTTCAGCCCTAACCCAAACCCCTCAGCTCCTGATCGGACTCACCGGTTCAGCACTAACCCAAACCCCTCAGCTCCTGATTGGACTCATCGGTTCAGCACTAACCCAAACCCCTCAGCTCCTGATCGGACTCACCGGTTCAGCCCAAACCCCTCAGCTCCTGATCAGACTCACCGGTTCAGCACTAACCCAAACCCCTCAGCTCCTGATCGGACTCACCGGTTCACAACGAAGTCCAGGATCTCAGCAGTGTGTCCGCGGTACTCTGACATCAGGACTCCGGATCTCGCGTCCCACAGAGTGACGACACCGGCCAGATTACAGGTGTGGACCACAGCGGACGCCTCCTCCCACTGCAGGTGGACCAACCCAACCTGACACACACACACACAAACACACACACATTATATAAAGGCAAGACGTTCCTGTGCCGTATTTAGATTCTCAGCTGTACCTCGTGTTTGCACCGATGTCTGAGGCTCTGTGAACTCATATCATAAATGGCCAGCGTGCCGTCCAGATATGCAACAGCAACCAGAGGCAACCTGGAACAAACACGAATGAGTCAAGTCACATCTATATATTCAGAACAGACTAATACACACCATCTTTTGATGCAGCAGAATCAGAACCACATGTCCACTCGTGTCCAGAGGAGACATCCTGACCTGAGCTGGGCATCATTCTGTGCAGAACTGCTTTATAGATTAAATTAACTCATTTAATAATTGATGATCTTTCCAACAGAACTGCCTGATCTATGAAAGTCTTTACAGGGATACTCCACTGCTTTTTCATATTAAACTATGTTACTCCCTTAACTAAGACAAGTTGATACATACCTCTCTCGTCTCAGTGTGTGCACTTTTTACTCGGCGCAGTAAAAAGTCACGCCTGAAAAATCCTCTCCTCCTATTGACGGAAAAGAGAGGGGGAGTCGAAGTACTCCCAGAAGTGTTATTCCGCCATACATTATAGTTCTACTTTATGGTTGTGTGGGATAATTAAAGGGTTACTTCACCGCTTTTTCATATTAAACTCTGTTATTCCCTTAACTTAAACGAGTTGACACACAGCTCTCTCGTCTCAGTGCTCTTAATCTCTCTGACGCGCGGTGACGATCTGATAGCATTATACATTACAGTTCTCCTTTTTAATCCGATTAGAAACGCGCCACGTTTTATTTTGTCACCATACTTGATCGTTCAACTATTCATGTAACTGTATTTAAATAGGGGAAACGTGGAGGTGTTTGGTACTTCTAACTTGATCTCTGTTTGGTTCCATAGTGAATGAACTGGGCTTAGTGGGCTAAGCTAAATGCTATCAGATCGTCACCACGCGTCAGAGAGATTAAGTGCACGCACTGAGACGAGAGAGGTGTGTGTCAACTCGTTTAAGTTAAGGGAATAACAGTTTAATATGAAAAGGCAGTGAAGTATCCCTTTAAGTTCAGAAGCAAAGGTAGTCCAAGGCACTTGATGGGTGTGTTGAAAAAGCTTAATGTGGCTTAAACATTAAAAAAATTGGTGACGGGTACACCTCCACGTTGCGGCTTTACATGCCTTCGTCAGGGTGTACATGGGTAGTGTATACACCCTGACGAAGGCATGTAAAGCGTCAACGCGTAGGTGTACCCGTCACCAATTTTTTAAATGTTTAAGCCATGAAAAAATAAAGGCTTTTTAACTTTTTCAACACACCCATCGAGTGTCTTGGACTACCTTTGCTTCTATTCGTGTAACTTTATTTAAATAGGGGAAACATGTAGGTGTTTAGTCGCTTCTAACTCGATCTCTGTTTGGTCCTAGTGAATGAACTGGGCTTAGTGGGCTAAGCTAAATGCTATCAAAATGTCACCCCGCGTCAGAGCAATTAAGTGCACGCACTGAGACGAGAGAGGTATGTATCAACTTTTCTTCGTTAAGGGAATAACAGTTTAATATGAAAAAGCGGTGGAGTATCCCTTTAAGAGCCGAACCGTTTGTATCATTGATTATTCCTGTTTGTCACTAAAGCTGCTCAGAAACATCTGTGCTGTATAAAGCACAATAATAATAAAGCTCTGACTTTATAAACCGCGTCACTGGCTGCGTTAGCATGGACCCTAATAATCATGTAACCACAACAACCCGACAAATCCGAATTTCAAACTAGACGCCTGGTTTTGGGCATTTTTACTGCTTGTTATAATATACGCAGTGCTCACCGTCTCCTAATCAGAACCCTTAAACAGTCCTTAAAACTAGAGCAGCGATGGCAGGATGATGGTTAGTACACAGGAAACGCGCACATCAACCCGATGACTGTCAGCGTTCATATAAACACTGAGTGCAGATTCATCAACCGGAGCGATTTATTCCCAGTTTAAACAAAAGATATCCATGTAGAAGCAGCTGATGTTGGCGCCTGAAGTTCTCCTCAGCCTAACAGAATGAGCGCAGCACAACGGATGAGTCCAGACGGACTCCAGTCGCTCCATCTTCTGCTCGGGACCAGCAGACTGAAAACACGACACACACACACACACACACACACACACACTCACACTCATACCTCCAGTACAGATTATTGGCTTTACTTACACATTACAAAATCCCACAGATTCTACAGAGTTGGGATCCTGATCCTGTATCGGGGCTTTGGCTTCACTGCCGTCACTGGAAAATGAACATAACACCTAAAGAAGAAAATAAACCAATCAAACTAAGTGCTAATCTACATCGGAACACATCAACTTCCAATGCCTGGAATCCACACGGAGATGTAAGGACACCAGGATCAGTAACTACATGTCCAACACATTTAACTTCTGATTATCTGAGCGTGTTTGGGTAAAAGGTAACAAAGCATTGACATTTAAAGTGTAGCACAATCTTAGTGAACCTGATGAGTTTGCTGAATAAATGCACTTTTACAACCTCTGTGTACCCATACATATACTTTACATAACTCTTTCTTTTGCTGATGTTTGGATAGAGAAAATATTCATGCAACATGGTTTAGGAGTTGTTTTACCATTTGATAATTTAGTGTGTTCATTTATGTCAGGGGTCCTCAAACTCGGTCCTGGAGGGCCGCTGTCCTGCAGAGTTTAGCTACAAACCCCATCAAACACACCTGAAACAGCTACTCAATGCCTTTATAGGACCGCGGCTGCGTCCGAAACCTGGAAAATGCTGCCTTTGGAGGACACATTTCAAGGCAGGAAGGCACAGAGCCACATCCAAATCTCATGTTTGCTCTACTTCCTGCCTCCTGAGATACCTTCATCTGATCGATTTTTGAAGGCATCATTCATGTGTCCTTCGCTGCCTTTGATATCCCACAATCCTGTGCTTTCCATTCAGTGACAGTTGAGCTGGGGAAAAGATGGCGTCCAGAAGTTGCGTTTGCGGGTCAGTTTGTGTGTAAATGTACGATTTTTACCAACATATTACACTTCTGATGTCATTTCTAGCGAGAAATCACTACTGTAGTAATTAAATGTGTTTAGTTCTCACCAAAGCTCTCTCTATTTAGCTGTAGGTCATTAAACTGCTACACTGCCTTAGAAGTCTGTCCGAAATCAGTTTCGTGAGGTGCCGTCATGCACAAACGCTGCCTGCAGAGTCACTGTCTGCTGAGGCAGCGAGGCAACGAGTAAGCAGCCGAGGTGTTCGGACGCAGCCCTAGTAAGACATTGATTATCTGGTTCAGGTGTGTTTGATTGGGGTTGGAGCTAAACTCTGCAGGAGAGCAGCCCTCCAGGACCGAGTCTGGGGACCCCTGATTTATGTGATAAATAGCATATTATGAGATGAGGTCAGATAACCCACTCATCAACATTCTCTGGATTTGAGCAATAATTCTGATGAAACATAAAAATAAAATAAACTCACCATTATACCATTGATTACATTTCTAAATATTTAGCCGGCTAAAACGTGACTCAAAAAACAGGACACGGTTGACTAAAGAGTTGACATTAAGAACTAAAGAGTGTTTTTAAAACAGGACTGAATAAAAGCAGAAGAGCCCCGTCCAGCACTGAGAGCTGTGCTGATGTGGCCCAGCTCGGCTCACCTTGCCTGAGGACGTGTTGATGAGTTTGGCCTGGCCGTCCACGGAGCCCGTCAGAACCAGCGATCCTTCTTTATTACAGGCCAGAGAGGTCAGGGGTCCCCGATGCCCGTCGGCCCCTGAGGAAACAACACACCAGCTCACTCTCACACACTAACACAAGCCTTGAGGAAACCACACACTAGCTCACTCTCACACACTAACACAAGCCTTGAGGAAACAACACACCAGCTCACTCTCACACACACTAACACAAGCCTTGAGGAAACCACACACTAGCTCACTCTCACACACTAACACAAGCCTTGAGGAAACCACACACCAGCTCACTCTCACACACACTAACACAAGCCTTGAGGAAACCACACACCAGCTCACTCTCACACACACTAACACAAGCCTTGAGGAAACCACACACCAGCTCACTCTCACACACACTAACACAAGCCTTGAGGAAACCACACACCAGCTCACTCTCACACACACTAACACAAGCTGTGAGGAAACCACACACCAGCTCACTCTCACACACACTAACACAAGCTGTGAGGAAACCACACACTAGCTCACTCTCTCACACACACTAACACAAGCCTTGAGGAAACCACACACCAGCTCACTCTCACACACACTAACACAAGCCTTGAGGAAACCACACACCAGCTCACTCTCACACACACTAACACAATCCTTGAGGAAACCACACACCAGCTCACTCTCACACACACTAACACAAGCCTTGAGGAAACCACACACCAGCTCACTCTCACACACACTAACACAAGCTGTGAGGAAACCACACACTAGCTCACTCTCTCACACACACTAACACAAGCCTTGAGGAAACCACACACCAGCTCACTCACACACACACTAACACAAGCCTTGAGGAAACAACACACTAGCTCACTCTCACACACTAACACAAGCCTTGAGGAAACAACACACCAGCTCACTCTCACACACACTAACACAAGCCTTGAGGAAACCACACACCAGCTCACTCTCTCACACACACTAACACAAGCCTTGAGGAAACCACACACCAGCTCACTCTCACACACACTAACACAAGCCTTGAGGAAACCACACACCAGCTCACTCTCACACACACTAACACAAGCCTTGAGGAAACCACACACCAGCTCACTCTCTCACACACAAACACAAGCCTTGAGGAAACCACACACCAGCTCACTCTCACACACACTAACACAAGCCTTGAGGAAACCACACACCAGCTCACTCTCTCACACACAAACACAAGCCTTGAGGAAACCACACACCAGCTCACTCTCACACACACTAACACAAGCCTTGAGGAAACCACACACCAGCTCACTCACACACACTAACACAAGCCTTGAGGAAACCACACACCAGCTCACTCTCACACACACTAACACAAGCCTTGAGGAAACCACACACCAGCTCACTCTCGCACACACTAACACAAGCCTTGAGGAAACCACACACCAGCTCACTCACACACACTAACACAAGCCTTGAGGAAACCACACACCAGCTCACTCTCACACACACAAACACAAGCCTTGAGGAAACCACACACCAGCTCACTCTCACACACACTAACACAAGCCTTGAGGAAACCACACACCAGCTCACTCACACACACTAACACAAGCCTTGAGGAAACCACACACTAGCTCACTCTCACACACAAACACAATCCTTGAAGAAACCACACACCAGCTCACTCTCACACACACTAACACAAGCCTTGAGGAAACCAGACACCAGCTCACTCTCACACACACTAACACAAGCCTTGAGGAAACCAGACACCAGCTCACTCTCACACACACTAACACAAGCCTTGAGGAAACCACACACTAGCTCACTCTCTCACACACAAACACAAGCTTTGAGGAAACCACACCCCAGCTCACTCTCACACACACTTACACAAGCCTTGAGGAAACCACACACTAGCTCACTCTCACACACACTAACACAAGCCTTGAGGAAACCACACACCAGCTCACTCTCTCACACACTAACACAAGCCTTGAGGAAACCACACACTAGCTCACTCACACACACTAACACAAGCCTTGAGGAAACCACACACCAGCTCACTCTCACACACACTAACACAAGCCTTGAGGAAACCACACACTAGCTCACTCTCACACACACTAACACAAGCCTTGAGGAAACCACACACCAGCTCACTCTCACACACACTAACACAAGCCTTGAGGAAACCACACACCAGCTCACTCTCTCACACACTAACACAAGCCTTGAGGAAACCACACACTAGCTCACTCTCACACACACTAACACAAGCCTTGAGGAAACCACACACCAGCTCACTCTCACACACACTAACACAAGCTTTGAGGAAACCACACACCAGCTCACTCTCACACACACTTACACAAGCCTTGAGGAAACCACACACTAGCTCACTCACACACACACACACTAACACAAGCCTTGAGGAAACCACACACCAGCTCACTCTCTCACACACTAACACAAGCCTTGAGGAAACCACACACTAGCTCACTCTCACACACACTAACACAAGCCTTGAGGAAACCACACACCAGCTCACTCTCACACACACTAACACAAGCCTTGAGGAAACCACACACCAGCTCACTCTCACACACTAACACAAGCCTTGAGGAAACCACACACTAGCTCACTCTCACACACACTAACACAAGCCTTGAGGAAACCACACACTAGCTCACTCACACACACACTAACACAAGCCTTGAGGAAACCACACACCAGCTCACTCTCTCACACACTAACACAAGCCTTGAGGAAACCACACACTAGCTCACTCTCACACACACTAACACAAGCCTTGAGGAAACCACACACCAGCTCACTCTCACACACACTAACACAAGCCTTGAGGAAACCACACACCAGCTCACTCTCACACACTAACACAAGCCTTGAGGAAACCACACACCAGCTCACTCTCACACACTAACACAAGCCTTGAGGAAACCACACACTAGCTCACTCTCTCACACACTAACACAAGCCTTGAGGAAACCACACACTAGCTCACTCTCACACACTAACACAAGCCTTGAGGAAACCACACACTAGCTCACTCTCACACACACTAACACAAGCCTTGAGGAAACCACACACTAGCTTACTCTCACACACACTAACACAAGCCTTGAGGAAACCACACACTAGCTCACTCTCACACACTAACACAAGCCTTGAGGAAACCACACACTAGCTCACTCTCACACACTAACACAAGCCTTGAGGAAACAACACACTAGCTCACTCACACTAACACAAGCCTTGAGGAAACCACACACTAGCTCACTCACACTAACACAAGCCTTGAGGAAACCACACACTCGCTCACTCTCACACACAAACACAAGCCTTGAGGAAACCACACACTAGCTCACTCTCACACACACTAACACAAGCCTTGAGGAAACAACACACCAGCTCACTCTCACACACACAAACACAAGCCTTGAGGAAACCACACACTAGCTCACTCACACACAAACACAAGCCTTGAGGAAACCACACACTAGCTCACTCTCACACACACTAACACAAGCCTTGAGGAAACCACACACCAGCTCACTCTCGCACACACTAACACAAGCCTTGAGGAAACCACACACCAGCTCACTCACACACACTAACACAAGCCTTGAGGAAACCACACACCAGCTCACTCTCACACACACAAACACAAGCCTTGAGGAAACCACACACCAGCTCACTCTCACACACACTAACACAAGCCTTGAGGAAACCACACACCAGCTCACTCACACACACTAACACAAGACTTGAGGAAACCACACACTAGCTCACTCTCACACACAAACACAATCCTTGAAGAAACCACACACCAGCTCACTCTCACACACACTAACACAAGCCTTGAGGAAACCAGACACCAGCTCACTCTCACACACACTAACACAAGCCTTGAGGAAACCAGACACCAGCTCACTCTCACACACACTAACACAAGCCTTGAGGAAACCACACACTAGCTCACTCTCTCACACACAAACACAAGCTTTGAGGAAACCACACCCCAGCTCACTCTCACACACACTTACACAAGCCTTGAGGAAACCACACACTAGCTCACTCTCACACACACTAACACAAGCCTTGAGGAAACCACACACCAGCTCACTCTCTCACACACTAACACAAGCCTTGAGGAAACCACACACTAGCTCACTCACACACACTAACACAAGCCTTGAGGAAACCACACACCAGCTCACTCTCACACACACTAACACAAGCCTTGAGGAAACCACACACTAGCTCACTCTCACACACACTAACACAAGCCTTGAGGAAACCACACACCAGCTCACTCTCACACACACTAACACAAGCCTTGAGGAAACCACACACCAGCTCACTCTCTCACACACTAACACAAGCCTTGAGGAAACCACACACTAGCTCACTCTCACACACACTAACACAAGCCTTGAGGAAACCACACACCAGCTCACTCTCACACACACTAACACAAGCTTTGAGGAAACCACACACCAGCTCACTCTCACACACACTTACACAAGCCTTGAGGAAACCACACACTAGCTCACTCACACACACACACTAACACAAGCCTTGAGGAAACCACACACCAGCTCACTCTCTCACACACTAACACAAGCCTTGAGGAAACCACACACTAGCTCACTCTCACACACACTAACACAAGCCTTGAGGAAACCACACACCAGCTCACTCTCACACACACTAACACAAGCCTTGAGGAAACCACACACCAGCTCACTCTCACACACTAACACAAGCCTTGAGGAAACCACACACCAGCTCACTCTCACACACTAACACAAGCCTTGAGGAAACCACACACTAGCTCACTCTCTCACACACTAACACAAGCCTTGAGGAAACCACACACTAGCTCACTCTCACACACTAACACAAGCCTTGAGGAAACCACACACTAGCTCACTCTCACACACACTAACACAAGCCTTGAGGAAACCACACACTAGCTTACTCTCACACACACTAACACAAGCCTTGAGGAAACCACACACTAGCTCACTCTCACACACTAACACAAGCCTTGAGGAAACCACACACTAGCTCACTCTCACACACTAACACAAGCCTTGAGGAAACAACACACCAGCTCACTCTCACACACTAACACAAGCCTTGAGGAAACCACACACCAGCTCACTCTCACACACTAACACAAGCCTTGAGGAAACCACACACTAGCTCACTCTCACACACACTAACACAAGCCTTGAGGAAACCACACACCAGCTCACTCTCACACACACTAACACAAGCCTTGAGGAAACCACACACTAGCTCACTCTCACACACACTAACACAAGCCTTGAGGAAACCACACACTAGCTCACTCTCACACACACTAACACAAGCCTTGAGGAAACCACACACTAGCTCACTCACACACACACTAACACAAGCCTTGAGGAAACCACACACCAGCTCACTCTCTCACACACTAACACAAGCCTTGAGGAAACCACACACTAGCTCACTCTCACACACACTAACACAAGCCTTGAGGAAACCACACACCAGCTCACTCTCACACACACTAACACAAGCCTTGAGGAAACCACACACCAGCTCACTCTCACACACTAACACAAGCCTTGAGGAAACCACACACCAGCTCACTCTCACACACTAACACAAGCCTTGAGGAAACCACACACTAGCTCACTCTCTCACACACTAACACAAGCCTTGAGGAAACCACACACTAGCTCACTCTCAAACACTAACACAAGCCTTGAGGAAACCACACACTAGCTCACTCTCACACACACTAACACAAGCCTTGAGGAAACCACACACTAGCTTACTCTCACACACACTAACACAAGCCTTGAGGAAACCACACACTAGCTCACTCTCACACACTAACACAAGCCTTGAGAAAACCACACACTAGCTCACTCTCACACACTAACACAAGCCTTGAGGAAACAACACACTAGCTCACTCACACTAACACAAGCCTTGAGGAAACCACACACTAGCTCACTCACACTAACACAAGCCTTGAGGAAACCACACACTCGCTCACTCTCACACACAAACACAAGCCTTGAGGAAACCACACACTAGCTCACTCTCACACACACTAACACAAGCCTTGAGGAAACAACACACCAGCTCACTCTCACACACACAAACACAAGCCTTGAGGAAACCACACACTAGCTCACTCACACACAAACACAAGCCTTGAGGAAACCACACACTAGCTCACTCTCACACACACTAACACAAGCCTTGAGGAAACCACACACTCGCTCACTCTCACACACAAAAACAAGCCTTGAGGAAACCACACACTAGCTCACTCTCACACACACTAACACAAGCCTTGAGGAAACAACACACCAGCTCACTCTCACACACACAAACACAAGCCTTGAGGAAACCACACACTAGCTCACTCTCGCACACTAACACAAGCCTTGAGGAAACCACACACTCGCTCACTCTCACACACAAACACAAGCCTTGAGGAAACCACACACTAGCTCACTCTCACACACACTAACACAAGCCTTGAGGAAACCACACACCAGCTCACTCTCTCACACACACTAACACAAGCCTTGAGGAAACCACACACTAGCTCACTCTCACACACTAACACAAGCCTTGAGGAAACCACACACTAGCTCACTCTCACACACACTAACACAAGCCTTGAGGAAACCACACACCAGCTCACTCTAACACACACTAACACAAGCCTTGAGGAAACCACACACCAGCTCACTCTCACACACACTAACACAAGCCTTGAGGAAACCACACACCAGCTCACTCTAACACACACTAACACAAGCCTTGAGGAAACCACACACCAGCTCACTCTCACACACACTAACACAAGCCTTGAGGAAACCACACACTAGCTCACTCTCACACACAAACACAATCCTTGAGGAAACCACACACTAGCTCACTCTCACACACAAACACAATCCTTGAGGAAACCACACACTAGCTCACTCTCTCACACACTAACACAAGCCTTGAGGAAACCACACACCAGCTCACTCTCACACACACTAACACAAGCCTTGAGGAAACCACACACTAGCTCACTCTCACACACAAACACAATCCTTGAGGAAACCACACACCAGCTCACTCTCTCACACACTAACACAATCCTTGAGGAAACCACACACCAGCTCACTCTCTCACACACTAACACAAGCCTTGAGGAAACCACACACTAGCTCACTCTCACACACAAACACAAGCCTTGAGGAAACCACACACCAGCTCACTCTCACACACACTAACACAAGCCTTGAGGAAACCACACACCAGCTCACTCTAACACACACTAACACAAGCCTTGAGGAAACCACACACCAGCTCACTCTCACACACACTAACACAAGCCTTGAGGAAACCACACACTAGCTCACTCTCACACACAAACACAATCCTTGAGGAAACCACACACCAGCTCACTCTCACACACTAACACAAGCCTTGAGGAAACCACACACTAGCTCACTCTCACACACTAACACAAGCCTTGAGGAAACCACACACTAGCTCACTCTCACACACACTAACACAAGCCTTGAGGAAACCACACACCAGCACACTCTCTCACACACTAACACAAGCCTTGAGGAAACAACACACTAGCTCACTCTCACACACTAACACAAGCCTTGAGGAAACCACACACTAGCTCACTCTCACACACACTAACACAAGCCTTGAGGAAACCACACACTAGCTCACTCTCACACACACTAACACAAGCCTTGAGGAAACCACACACCAGCACACTCTCTCACACACTAACACAAGCCTTGAGGAAACCACACACTAGCTCACTCTCACACACTAACACAAGCCTTGAGGAAACCACACACTAGCTCACTCTCACACACACTAACACAAGCCTTGAGGAAACCACACACTAGCTTACTCTCACACACACTAACACAAGCCTTGAGGAAACCACACACTAGCTCACTCTCACACACTAACACAAGCCTTGAGGAAACCACACACTAGCTCACTCTCACACACTAACACAAGCCTTGAGGAAACAACACACCAGCTCACTCTCACACACTAACACAAGCCTTGAGGAAACCACACACCAGCTCACTCTCACACACTAACACAAGCCTTGAGGAAACCACACACTAGCTCACTCTCACACACACTAACACAAGCCTTGAGGAAACCACACACCAGCTCACTCTCACACACACTAACACAAGCCTTGAGGAAACCACACACTAGCTCACTCTCACTCACACTAACACAAGCCTTGAGGAAACCACACACTAGCTCACTCTCACACACACTAACACAAGCCTTGAGGAAACCACACACTAGCTCACTCACACACACACTAACACAAGCCTTGAGGAAACCACACACCAGCTCACTCTCTCACACACTAACACAAGCCTTGAGGAAACCACACACCAGCTCACTCTCACACACACTAACACAAGCCTTGAGGAAACCACACACTAGCTCACTCTCACTCACACTAACACAAGCCTTGAGGAAACCACACACTAGCTCACTCTCACACACACTAACACAAGCCTTGAGGAAACCACACACCAGCTCACTCTCTCACACACTAACACAAGCCTTGAGGAAACCACACACTAGCTCACTCTCACACACACTAACACAAGCCTTGAGGAAACCACACACCAGCTCACTCTCACACACACTAACACAAGCCTTGAGGAAACCACACACCAGCTCACTCTCACACACTAACACAAGCCTTGAGGAAACCACACACCAGCTCACTCTCACACACTAACACAAGCCTTGAGGAAACCACACACTAGCTCACTCTCTCACACACTAACACAAGCCTTGAGGAAACCACACACTAGCTCACTCTCACACACTAACACAAGCCTTGAGGAAACCACACACTAGCTCACTCTCACACACACTAACACAAGCCTTGAGGAAACCACACACTAGCTTACTCTCACACACACTAACACAAGCCTTGAGGAAACCACACACTAGCTCACTCTCACACACTAACACAAGCCTTGAGGAAACCACACACTAGCTCACTCTCACACACTAACACAAGCCTTGAGGAAACAACACACTAGCTCACTCACACTAACACAAGCCTTGAGGAAACCACACACTAGCTCACTCACACTAACACAAGCCTTGAGGAAACCACACACTCGCTCACTCTCACACACAAACACAAGCCTTGAGGAAACCACACACTAGCTCACTCTCACACACACTAACACAAGCCTTGAGGAAACAACACACCAGCTCACTCTCACACACACAAACACAAGCCTTGAGGAAACCACACACTAGCTCACTCACACACAAACACAAGCCTTGAGGAAACCACACACTAGCTCACTCTCACACACACTAACACAAGCCTTGAGGAAACCACACACTCGCTCACTCTCACACACAAAAACAAGCCTTGAGGAAACCACACACTAGCTCACTCTCACACACACTAACACAAGCCTTGAGGAAACAACACACCAGCTCACTCTCACACACACAAACACAAGCCTTGAGGAAACCACACACTAGCTCACTCTCACACACTAACACAAGCCTTGAGGAAACCACACACTCGCTCACTCTCACACACAAACACAAGCCTTGAGGAAACCACACACTAGCTCACTCTCACACACACTAACACAAGCCTTGAGGAAACCACACACCAGCTCACTCTCTCACACACACTAACACAAGCCTTGAGGAAACCACACACTAGCTCACTCTCACACACAAACACAAGCCTTGAGGAAACCACACACCAGCTCACTCTAACACACACTAACACAAGCCTTGAGGAAACCACACACCAGCTCACTCTAACACACACTAACACAAGCCTTGAGGAAACCACACACCAGCTCACTCTCACACACACTAACACAAGCCTTGAGGAAACCACACACCAGCTCACTCTAACACACACTAACACAAGCCTTGAGGAAACCACACACCAGCTCACTCTCACACACACTAACACAAGCCTTGAGGAAACCACACACTAGCTCACTCTCACACACAAACACAATCCTTGAGGAAACCACACACTAGCTCACTCTCACACACAAACACAATCCTTGAGGAAACCACACACTAGCTCACTCTCTCACACACTAACACAAGCCTTGAGGAAACCACACACCAGCTCACTCTCACACACACTAACACAAGCCTTGAGGAAACCACACACTAGCTCACTCTCACACAAAAACACAATCCTTGAGGAAACCACACACTAGCTCACTCTCACACACAAACACAATCCTTGAGGAAACCACACACCAGCTCACTCTCACACACTAACACAAGCCTTGAGGAAACCACACACTAGCTCACTCTCACACACTAACACAAGCCTTGAGGAAACCACACACTAGCTCACTCTCACACACACTAACACAAGCCTTGAGGAAACCACACACCAGCACACTCTCTCACACACTAACACAAGCCTTGAGGAAACAACACACTAGCTCACTCTCACACACTAACACAAGCCTTGAGGAAACCACACACTAGCTCACTCTCACACACACTAACACAAGCCTTGAGGAAACCACACACTAGCTCACTCTCACACACACTAACACAAGCCTTGAGGAAACCACACACCAGCACACTCTCTCACACACTAACACAAGCCTTGAGGAAACAACACACTAGCTCACTCTCACACACTAACACAAGCCTTGAGGAAACCACACACTAGCTCACTCTCACACACTAACACAAGCCTTGAGGAAACCACACACTAGCTCACTCTCACACACAAACACAATCCTTGAGGAAACCACACACCAGCTCACTCTCACACACACAAACACAATCCTTGAGGAAACCACACACTAGCTCACTCTCACACACAAACACAATCCTTGAGGAAACCACACACTAGCTCACTCTCTCACACACAAACAAGCCTTGAGGAAACCACACACTAGCTCACTCTCACACACACTAACACAACCCTTGATGAAATCACACACTAGCTCACTCTCTCACACACAAACACAAGCCTTGAGGAAACCACACACTAGCTCACTCTCTCACACACTTACACAAGCCTTGAGGAAACCACACACTAGCTCACTCTCTCACACACAAACAAGCCTTGAGGAAACCACACACTAGCTCACTCTCACACACACTAACACAACCCTTGATGAAATCACACACTAGCTCACTCTCTCACACACAAACACAAGCCTTGAGGAAACCACACACTAGCTCACTCTCACACACACTAACACAACCCTTGATGAAATCACACACTAGCTCACTCTCTCACACACAAACACAAGCCTTGAGGAAACCACACACTAGCTCACTCTCACACACACTAACACAACCCTTGATGAAATCACACACTAGCTCACTCTCTCACACACACTAACACAAGCCTTGAGGAAATCACACACTAGCTCACTCTCACACACACTAACACAAGCCTTGAGGAAACTACACACTAGCTCACTCTCACACACACTAACACAAGCCTTGAGGAAACCACACACTAGCTCACTCTCACACACACTAACACAAGCCTTGAGGAAACCACACACTAGCTCACTCTCACACACACTAACACAAGCCTTGAGGAAACCACACACTAGCTCACTCTCACACACACTAACACAAGCCTTGAGGAAACCACACACTAGCTCACTCTCACACACACTAACACAAGCCTTGAGGAAACCACACACTAGCTCACTCTCACACACACTAACACAATCCTTGAGGAAACCACACACTAGCTCACTCTCACACACAAACACAATCCTTGAAGAAACCACACACTAGCTCACTCTCACACACTAACACAAGCCTTGATGAAATCACACACTAGCTCACTCTCACACACTAACACAAGCCTTGAGGAAACCACACACTAGCTCACTCTCACACACTAACACAAGCCTTGAGGAAACCACACACTAGCTCACTCTCACACACACTAACACAAGCCTTGAGGAAACCACACACTAGCTCACTCTCACACACACTAACACAAGCCTTGAGGAAACCACACACTAGCTCACTCTCACACACACTAACACAAGCCTTGAGGAAACCACACACCAGCTCACTCTCACACACACTAACACAAGCCTTGAGGAAACCACACACTAGCTCACTCTCACACACTAACACAAGCCTTGATGAAACCACACACCAGCTCACTCTCACACACACTAACACAAGCCTTGAGGAAACCACACACTAGCTCACTCTCACACACTAGCTCACTCTCACACACTAACACAAGCCTTGATGAAATCACACACTAGCTCACTCCCACAAGTTAGATAGATTGAAGTTAGATTGAAGTTGGATTGATGAACTACTGGGTTCATAAATATTAATCACATTGACGGCATTTGCTCAAACTGATTTGCTGAAATCACAATAGGGACAGGAAAAGGTGAGCGCCAACCAATGAAATTGTCGTTTACGCATTAGCTCCACCTACGAATGGAAAACAGAACGGCATATCTTCACTTTGTTCTTTAAAGCTGATTAATTTGAAATTAACTCTGGTATTTAGACAGGAAAATCTAAAGTATATTGTTAGCATGTCACACGTCTATTCTGCGTGGTATGCAAGACTCTCTCTCCTGTGTGTGTGTGTGTGTGTGTGTGTGTGTGTGTGTGTGTGTGTGTGTGTGTGTGTGTGTGTGTGTGTGTGATTGAGAGAAACGTGCTCAGCAAAGCGACGGAGAGTTTTGCGGCTTCACACTAGAGTTTACGATGCGCCATCAGATGAGCTGAGAAACTCTCACACACTCGGTCAGTGTTCAGCGAGTGAAAATATATCCATGCTAAACGTATTAAGTAGGGCTGCACGATTTGGTGAAAATATATAATTGCGATTATTCTGGGTAAAATTGCGATTGCTATTTAAAATCAGATTATTGTTATTATTATTTTTTACAAATGAAAAGTGTGTGTATATAACATTTTGTGTTTATATATTAATGTGACTCATAATAATTATTATGATTATTATTACTACTGAAAATATTTTTAAAAATAAGAAATAGTACTATTACAATAACATTTTCATAATTACAAATAACAAAAGAGTATGTCAGAACAAATATAACAATATAATACTAATACTTATTATTATTATTATTTTTGTAATATTTCACAGAAAACTTAATAAAACTAAAAACTTAAAACTGCTGGGTTACCTATTAATATAGAGAGACAGCCTATGACTAAAAAACATTAGAAAGGTCTAAGCCTAAGGAGTTATTGTTAAAAAAAACTTAAAATAAAATAAAAGATATGTGTGTGTGTTGTTTATCTGTGATATTAATTTCTTAAAGTCTGTCTTTAATATGAAATATGAACCTCTTGTGCATCCACTGTGGGGGAAAAAAACTCCTATACATTGAAGAAAAACATGGATTGTCCAATAAATTTATAATTTTTTAAGTTTATTAAGTTTTAAAATGTATTAAGTATTATTTTCTTATTATTGATTACCCAAAAGTTTTTAATTCATACTGAAAGCCAGAGGGCGCCCTCGAGCGGAAAACGCCACATTTGCCTCAGAGAAGTACTGGACGTTAGTTTTCAGGAAATCCCTGATGTGAAGCTAGCGCGGTGTAAACAGAAGATAGAGACGCTTTGATTAAACACGACGACAATAAACACGACTGCAGCAAAATATGGTGTATTTGAGTTCTTCAAGCCGTCATGGGTATTTTCATAATAATAAAGTGTATTATAATGCCGTGTTGATTGACAAGAATACTATAAAATAACGCCTCGTCTGCCTCACTCTGATGAGAAGCCACATCAGCTCACACACACTCGACTGACGATATGAAGTGAGTTAAACATGTTATTAAACGTTGTCTTTTGTTGAACAGGTTTATGAACGCTTCACTAGTTTGTGAAGATGTTTGACTCGTGTTGCTTTTTCAAACGCACGTTATAAGGGACTCAAACTCGCAGTCTTTCAGACGGAGCAGCGTTTATCACAGAGCCGCTCTTCGCTAACACACTGGGCAATTATTTATTTAATTTAAATCGCAGCCTTTGAGCTTTCATAATCGCACACAAGCCAAATCGCCATTGCGGTTTGATTTTGATTATTCGTGCAGCCCTAGTATTCTTAAGGCTACAACATACTCCGCAATAACAGAGAACTATTGTGTGATTGGTCATACATTTAAAGTGGGCGTGGTTAATGCGGTGAAAACGCAGATGTTCGGCACCTGCTCACCTCGTGAATTATGGAATGCACTGGCCAAAACGAACTTTGTTCTTGCTACCTCAAGAAAACTAACTTCCACTAAATTTCTTTGTTCTTGCAGTGTATGTTCTAAGCTTCTTCCTCTAACACATACAGGTGAGTAAAATATAAGAATTTATAATGATAACATTTACTCTTATTGTAGAGGGTTGCTATTGATTGTGCCATCTCATGCTTTTAAAGGAAACATAAGTGTTGAACCGCTAACCCAACAGAGCTTCACAGCAGAGAGTAACTCCAGACTCCTCCGAGAGAAAAGCAGTGCATGCGCAGAGGTCAGAGGTCAGAGGTCACTCCAGCGCAGCCGCTAACCGGGAACTAGGCATGTGCCGATATCAATTTTTCATGTTGCGATTAATTGATGAAGTTTTATCACGATATACGATATTATCACGATATTGAAATAAGTTGCAAAAAAAGTGTTGCCATAGCATAACAGCTTTAAGAACAAAAATAACTGAATGTTTAAATACAATAATGCGCCAAAAATATATACAGCTCTGGGAAAAAATTAAGAGACCCCTCATTGAGAAATCAATGTTAAGCGGTCTCTTGATATTTTTCAGAGCTGTAAAAGTACAATTTTCAAACAGATTAAATTGCAAAAAAAATTGGCTATAAAGAACAACAGGTAGGCTTACAAATTACAATAAGGTCTCATTAGTTAATGCATTAACTAAGATTGAGCAATAGCTACATTTGGTAGAGAAAGTATAATGTTAGTTAAGAAATACTGATCATTGTTAGTTTTATCTTAGGTCCATTAACAAAGTTATTTTGATTTTGATTTTAATGTTATTAAACAGTAACTAAGAAAATAACATAGAATGATTCATTCTTTATAAGTATTTTTCATTGTCAGTTTGGTAATAATGAATTATGTTAACTAATGAAGTCGTATGTCTCAAAGTTATACTGAACAATAACAGAACGTTCTAATTATTAGGGCATGTTGTAGTCCAGATTAAAACATAAAAATGTTTAAGTTTGAAAATAAATAGCCTATTAAGTCTTTAAGTATTAAGTATTTGGTGCTTTGATGAACAACATTGAGATTACAAAATCGAATGGCTGTTTTAAAAACTACACGCGTTTTTTTGTTTGTTTGCGGGTTTCCGGGGTAAGCGCTGCATTCTGCAGTTCATCAGCGCCCTCTGCTGTCACTGAGCGGCACTTCAGCAGCGCGTCTCCTTCACCGGTTCATCAGCGCCCTCTGCTGTCACTGAGCGGCACTTCAGCAGCGCGTCTCCTTCACCGGTTCATCAGCGCCCTCTGCTGTCACTGAGCAGCACTTCAGCAGCGCGTCTCCTTCACCGGTTCATCAGCGCCCTCTGCTGTCACTGAGCAGCACTTCAGCAGCGCGTCTCCTTCACCGGTTCATCAGCGCCCTCTGCTGTCACTGAGCGGCACTTCAGCAGCGCGTCTCCTTCACCGGTTCATCAGCGCCCTCTGCTGTCACTGAGCGGCACTTCAGCAGCGCGTCTCCTTCACCGGTTCAGTCATGTGCAAACTCACATTGGGCTTGTTTATATCTGAGCGTGTGTCCCTTTGACGCAGAATACAGCGGTGTTGAGCATTTATACGGTTGATGGGCAAAGTATTCTTGAATGCATTATAAAAAAATTATAAATTGTTAATAAATTATTATTTACGATATTTTAAAGTGCCCACGATAACAATATCGTGCATATTCATTATCGTGATAAATCGCATTATCGAAAATCGGCACATGTCTACCGGGAACATTTAGTTGCAAGTGTATAAATGGACTTCTTTCCCAATCCGGAGTGCTGCACAGAAGAAAGTGATGTGTGGAGTATGGATTACCTTTGATGACACAGATGGCCTGGCCTTGCTTTAAGTCCCACAGACGAACACTCCCGTCCTCGTATCCTACGATCGCTCTCTTTCCTGAATGGACACACAGCCAGACAGTCAGACACACACACACTCAGAACACACACACACACAGCAGCTCACCGTCAGGTAGGATCTTCCCGCTGGTTGCCTGGCAGTTTGGCCCTTGGAAGGTCTTGCACTCTCCGCCCGGGATCTTCCACATCCAGACGTTTCCATCAGCGGTGCCGGCCAAAAGAACCGGAGCGCAGGGATGCCACTCCAACCACTAAGGAAAGACCCATTAAACACCGTCCAAAACATGCCTTGACCCTAACCCTGACCCCTGAGGACAGACCCGTTAAACACCGTCCAAAACATGCCCTGACCTTAACCCTGACCCCTGAGGACAGACCCGTTAAACACCGTCCAAAACATGCCCTGACCTTAACCCTGACCCCTGAGGACAGACCCGTTAAACAACATCCAAAACATGCCCTGACCCTAACCCTGACCCCTGAGGACAGACCCATTAAACACCGTCCAAAACATGCCCTGACCCTAACCCTGACCCCTGAGGACAGACCCATTAAACACCGTCCAAAACATGCCCTGACCCTAACCCTGACCCCTGAGGACAGACCCGTTAAACAACATCCAAAACATGCCCTGACCCTAACCCTGACCCCTGAGGACAGACCCGTTAAACACCGTCCAAAACATGCCCTGACCCTAACCCTGACCCCTGAGGACAGACCCATTAAACACCGTCCAAAA
>NC_090183.1:82500-90000 GCF_024679245.1 Pseudorasbora parva
GAGATGTTGTGTGTCCTGTATGTCAGTGATGACACCCATAGAGATGTTGTGTGTCCTGTATGTCAGTGATGACCCCTATAGAGATGTTGTGTGTCCTGTATGTCAGTGATGATCCCTATAGAGATGTTGCGTAACCTGTATGTCAGTGATGACCCTATAGAGATGCTGCGTGTCCTGTATGTCAGTGATGACCCCTATAGAGATGTTGTGTGTCCTGTATGTCAGTGATGACCCCTATAGAGATGTTGTGTGTCCTGTATGTCAGTGATGACCCCTATAGAGATGTTGTGTGTCCTGTATGTCAGTGATGACCCTATAGAGATGTTGTGTGCCCTGTATGTCAGTGATGACCCCTATAGAGATGTTGTGTGCCCTGTATGTCAGTGATGATCCCTATAGAGATGTTGTGTGTCCTGTATGTCAGTGATGACCCCTATAGAGATGCTGCGTGTCAATGAATGTCAGTTATGACCCCTATAGAGATGTTGTGTGTCCTGTATGTCAGTGATGATCCCTATAGAGATGTTGTGTGTCCTGTATGTCAGTGATGACCCTATAGAGATGTTGTGTGTCCTGTATGTCAGTGATGACCCCTATAGAGATGTTGTGTGTCCTGTATGTCAGTGATGACCCCTATAGAGATGTTGTGTGTCCTGTATGTCAGTGATGACCCCTATAGAGATGTTGTGTGCCCTGTATGTCAGTGATGATCCCTATAGAGATGTTGTGTCCTGTATGTCAGTGATGATCCCTATAGAGATGTTGTGTGTCCTGTATGTCAGTGATGATCCCTATAGAGATGTTGTGTGTCCTATATGTCAGTGATGACCCCTATAGAGATGTTGTGTGTCCTGTATGTCAGTGATGATCCCTATAGAGATGTTGTGTGTCCTGTATGTCAGTGATGACCCTATAGAGATGTTGTGTGTCCTGTATGTCAGTGATGACCCCTATAGAGATGTTGTGTGTCCTGTATGTCTGTGATGATCCCTATAGAGATGTTGTGTGTCCTGTATGTCAGTGATGACCCCTATAGAGATGTTGTGTGTCCTGTATGTCAGTGATGACCCCTATAGAGATGTTGTGTGTCCTGTATGTCAATGATGACCCCTATAGAGATGTTGTGTGTCCTGTACGTCAGTGATGATCCCTATAGAGATGTTGTGTGTCCTGTACGTCAGTGATGATCCCTATAGAGATGTTGTGTGTCCTGTATGTCAGTGATGACCCCTATAGAGATGTTGTGTGTCCTGTATGTCAGTGATGATCCCTATAGAGATGTTGTGTGTCCTGTATGTCAGTGATGACCCCTATAGAGATGTTGTGTGTCCTGTATGTCAGTGATGACCCCTATAGAGATGTTGTGTGTCCTGTATGTCAGTGATGACCCCTATAGAGATGTTGCGTGTCCTGTATGTCAGTGATGACCCCTATAGAGATGTTGCGTGTCCTGTATGTCAGTGATGACCCCTATAGAGATGTTGCGTGTCCTGTATGTCAGTGATGACCCCTATAGAGATGTTGCGTGTCCTGTATGTCAGTGATGACCCCTATAGAGATGTTGCGTGTCCTGTATGTCAGTGATGACCCCTATAGAGATGTTGTGTGTCCTGTATGTCAGTGATGACCCCTATAGAGATGTTGTGTGTCCTGTATGTCAGTGATGACCCCTATAGGGATGTTGTGTGTCCTGTATGTCAGTGATGACCCCTATAGAGATGTTGTGTCCTGTATGTCAGTGATGACCCCTATAGAGATGTTGTGTGTCCTGTATGTCAGTGAGGATCCCTATAGAGATGTTGTGTGTCCTGTATGTCAGTGATGACCCCTATAGAGATGTTGTGTGTCCTGTATGTCAGTGATGACCCCTATAGAGATGTTGTGTGTCCTGTATGTCAGTGATGACCCCTATAGAGATGTTGTGTGTCCTGTGTGTCAGTGATGATCCCTATAGAGATGTTGTGTGTCCTGTGTGTCAGTGATGACCCCTATAGAGATGTTGTGTGTCCTGTATGTCAGTGATGACCCCTATATAGATGTTGTGTGTCCTGTATGTCAGTGATGATCCCTATTGAGATGTTGTGTGTCCTGTATGTCAGTGATGACCCCTATAGAGATGTTGTGTGTCCTGTATGTCAGTGATGACCCCTATAGAGATGTTGTGTGTCCTGTATGTCAGTGATAACCCCTATTGAGATGTTGTGTGTCCTGTATGTCAGTGATGACCCCTATAGAGATGTTGTGTGTCCTGTATGTCAGTGATGATCCCTATTGAGATGTTGTGTGTCCTGTATGTCAGTGATGACCCCTATAGAGATGTTGTGTGTCCTGTATGTCAGTGATGACCCCTATAGAGATGTTGTGTGTCCTGTATGTCAGTGATGACCCCTATAGAGATGTTGTGTGTCCTGTATGTCAGTGATGACCCCTATAGAGATGTTGTGTGTCCTGTATGTCAGTGATGACCCCTCTAGAGATGTTGTGTGTCCTGTATGTCAGTGATGACCCCTATAGAGATGTTGTGTGTCCTGTATGTCAGTGATGACCCCTATAGAGATGTTGTGTGTCCTGTATGTCAGTGATGACCCCTATAGGGATGTTGTGTGTCCTGTATGTCAGTGATGACCCCTATAGAGATGTTGTGTCCTGTATGTCAGTGATGACCCCTATAGAGATGTTGTGTGTCCTGTATGTCAGTGATGATCCCTATAGAGATGTTGTGTGTCCTGTATGTCAGTGATGACCCCTATAGAGATGTTGTGTGTCCTGTATGTCAGTGATGACCCCTATAGAGATGTTGTGTGTCCTGTATGTCAGTGATGACCCCTATAGAGATGTTGTGTGTCCTGTATGTCAGTGATGATCCCTATAGAGATGTTGTGTGTCCTGTGTGTCAGTGATGACCCCTATAGAGATGTTGTGTGTCCTGTATGTCAGTGATGACCCCTATAGAGATGTTGTGTGTCCTGTATGTCAGTGATGATCCCTATTGAGATGTTGTGTGTCCTGTATGTCAGTGATGACCCCTATAGAGATGTTGTGTGTCCTGTATGTCAGTGATGACCCCTATAGAGATGTTGTGTGTCCTGTATGTCAGTGATAACCCCTATTGAGATGTTGTGTGTCCTGTATGTCAGTGATGACCCCTATAGAGATGTTGTGTGTCCTGTATGTCAGTGATGACCCCTATTGAGATGTTGTGTGTCCTGTTTGTCAGTGATGACCCCTATAGAGATGTTGTGTGTCCTGTATGTCAGTGATGACCCCTATAGAGATGTTGTGTGTCCTGTATGTCAGTGATGACCCCTATAGAGATGTTGTGTGTCCTGTATGTCAGTGATGATCCCTATAGAGATGTTGTGTCCTGTATGTCAGTGATGATTCCTATGGAGATGTTGTGTGTCCTGTATGTCAGTGATAACACCTATAGAGATGTTGCGTGTCCTGTATTTCAGTGATGACCCCTATAGAGATGTTGTGTGTCCTGTATGTCAGTGATGATTCCTATGGAGATGTTGTGTGTCCTGTATGTCAGTGATGATCCCTATTGAGATGTTGTTTGTCCTGTATGTCAGTGATGATCCCTATTGAGATGTTGTTTGTCCTGTATGTCAGTGATGACCCCTATAGAGATGTTGTGTGTCCTGTATGTCAGTGATGACCCCTATAGAGATGTTGTGTGTCCTGTATGTCAGTGATGACCCCTATTGAGATGTTGTGTGTCCTGTATGTCAGTGATTACCCCTATAGAGATGTTGTGTCCTGTATGTCAGTGATGATCCCTATAGAGATGTCCTATATGTCAGTGATGATCCCTATAGAGATGTTGTGTGTCCTGTATATCAGTGATGACCCCTATAGAGATGTTGTGTGTCCTGTATGTCAGTGATGATCCCTATAGAGATGTTGTGTGTCCTGTATGTCAGTGATGACCCCTATAGAGATGTTGTGTGTCCTGTATGTCAGTGATGACCCCTATAGAGATGTTGTGTGTCCTGTATGTCAGTGATGATCCCTATAGAGATGTTGTGTGTCCTGTATGTCAGTGATGACCCCTATAGAGATGTTGTGTGTCCTGTATGTCAGTGATGACCCCTATAGAGATGTTGTGTGTCCTGTATGTCAGTGATGACCCCTATAGAGATGTTGTGTGTCCTGTATGTCAGTGATGATCCCTATAGAGATGTTGCGTGTCCTGTATGTCAGTGATGACCCCTATAGAGATGTTGCGTGTCCTGTATGTCAGTGATGACCCCTATAGAGATGTTGTGTGTCCTGTATGTCAGTGATGACCCCTATAGAGATGTTGTGTGTCCTGTATGTCAGTGATGACCCCTATAGAGATGTTGTGTGTCCTGTATGTCAGTGATGACCCCTATAGAGATGTTGTGTGTCCTGTATGTCAGTGATGATCCCTATTGAGATGTTGTGTGTCCTGTATGTCAGTGATGACCCCTATAGAGATGTTGTGTGTCCTGTATGTCAGTGATGACCCCTATAGAGATGTTGTGTGTCCGTGATGACCCCTATTGAGATGTTGTGTGTCCTGTATGTCAGTGATGACCCCTATAGAGATGTTGTGTGTCCTGTATGTAACAGCAAACGGTACATGAGCGCTGTATTGGACATTACGCGGAGTGACGTCACCGCGCGTGCGGGTCCGAGCGCGAGATGCGTGGGTGATCCCGCCTCTAGTACAGTCCCGCCACACGTGATTCCCTAATCAAAGATCCAGTATGGCGGAGTCTGTCAGGCACCGTTTCTGTCGGAGGGTCTCAGATGTCTGCCGTTGATCCCGCGAGCCTCCTGCGTGTGCTGCGATCCGGTGAGTGAACGAGCGACCGATCGGTTGCGCGCGCGGACCGACAGCATCAGGCGCACTGGCGGCGGCAGATGTTTGTTATTGTGAACGGGATGATGTTTGTACAGCAGCTTCCGTTAGTGGTGATCGGCCAGATTTACCTTCACTGCAGTGAGCTCGTGTAAGAAAGCCTCGCCTGGCGAAATCAGCGGAGATTATATTCGCGTTGACTAGAATTGTGTTATTGTTGTGGTTTAATGAGCGACGGCCAATGGCGTGAGGAGGGGCGGGGTAGACATCAGGCGCAGCTTTTGTGAATGAGACCGCCATGACTCAACTGACACACACACGTTCTCTCTCTTACACACACACACATTTCATTCATACACACTCACACACTTCCCTCATACATTCTCTCTCACACAGTTCATTCATGCACTCACATACATTTACACTCATACATACACACACTTTCATTCATTCATTCTCTCTCTCACACACACACACACACACACACACACACACACACACACACACACACACACACACACTTCATTCACACACACACTCGTTTGTTTTTGTGACATATGGGGACATTCCATAGGCATAATGGTTTTTATACTGTACAAACCATATTTTCTATCCCCTTACACTGCCCCTAAACCTCCCCATCACACACACACACACACACACACACACACACACACACACACAGCCCCTAAACCCAGTAGCGCGGGAAGGGGGGTGCTGCGGGGGCTGCAGCCCCCCTGTGGGGGGCTGTGGACTAAAATTATATTGTATTTAAAACATGAAATGAATCAAAATAAATTAAAATAGACTGACATAACATACTGTGTTTTAATGGGATTAAAATAATGGTCCGTGGATAAGATATAAACTAATTAATAATTATTTTAATAATTCCTTAAGAAGTGCTTTCGTCACCATCATCACTTCGCTCACTCTCGTTTGGTCATGGTTAGCAATAAGCAGCAGAAACGTATTTGTAGGCTTTTTTGAGTAACGTTACTACTAACACGGTTGAGAAAAGTAAAATTTGGAAATCTTCTCAAATAAAGTATGTAAACAACAACGACGCTGACCTTGACACCGAAACAAACTCTGTTCAGACATCCGCGAGGTTTGTGAGCTGGACGTTAACATGTTAGCCTACTCTCACCAGTCTGCTGAGGTCGGGACACATGATATTTTACAAACGTGATTATGAATCATTATTTCTCCAAATATGCGCACATGATGGACTAAAAGCCCTGGCAGATGCTGAATATTGTATGTAGCCTATGAACACAAATAAAAAGAATGCTTTATGAGTGATGATTAACGTGTGTGTGTCTGTGTATGATCCATGGGCGTCAGAACCATTGTGTGTCATGAGGACAAGACTCACCCACATTTAAAGACCAATGATATATTGGACCCACTCACTTTTATCGTCACTAATTCAACACGTCTGTTTACCGACCCCTAACCGAGAAAAACATATTAGGTGTTTGACTCTTTTTTTTCACTTTTCTAATATTTTCTCAAATTTTATTGAAAATAAATGCCTTTCTGATCTGTGATGTGAAAAGGGAGTAGAGCGAGTTCGGCAAAAGGCAGGGCAAATAACTCAGTGATTTCCGTAATTTTGTCTAGCGCAATCAATCGTTTAGTAAACTGCAGTATATTTGTATCTAACGTTACTCCAGCAAAAACAAATTCTGAGACCACCCACAGTTTTGCTTCCGACACCCACATGGTATGATCGCGTTTTAACAAGTATTTCATTTTAAACAACAATAATCTGGGGCGGTGGGTCCGTCTGTGCTCTTTGACGGTAAAGGGGTGTTCTACTACAACACCTGTCTGGTCGCCACCAACAATATAATGACGTCACACATTTTCCGACCCAACTTTGTTTCAGCCCCCCCGGAATTAAACGGCTTCCTAAAGGCCTGCCTAACCCTATCCATCACAGGAAACATTCTGCATTTTTACTTTCTCTAAAAAACTCATCCTGTGTGATTTATAAGCCTTTTGAAAAGTGGGGACATGGGTAATGTCCTCATATTTCACCCTCTCCTGTGATACTTGTCATACCCATGTCATTATACACATTTGTGTCCTCATATGTCACAAAAACAAGCACACACACACACACACACACACTCTTTCTTCATGTATGGTGTTTTGAGGAGGATCAGATTGCTGTGATTGACAGCTGGAACATGGACTGACTTGCATGTGTTTCTCCCAGAGGAAGGTCTAAGCAGGTCCACCTCATGTTTAAACACATGTTAATACTTATGTTCTGGGTTAGGGTTATGTTAATACTTCTGTTCTGGGTTAGGGTTAGGGTTATGTTAATACTTCTGTTCTGGGTTAGGGTTATGTTAATGCTTCTGTTCTGGGTTAGGGTTATGTTAATGCTTCTGTTCTGGGTTAGGGTTATGTTAATGCTTCTGTTCTGGGTTAGGGTTAGGGTTATGTTAATGCTTCTTTTCTGGGTTAGGGTTAGGGTTATGTTAATGCTTCTGTTCTGGGTTAGGGTTATGGTAATGCTTCTGTTCTGGGTTAGGGTTATGTTAATGCTTCTGTTCTGGGTTAGGGTTAGGGTTATGTTAATGCTTCTGTTCTGGGTTAGGGTTAGGGTTATGGTAATGCTTCTGTTCTGGGTTAGGGTTAGGGTTATGGTAATG
>NC_090183.1:95000-200000 GCF_024679245.1 Pseudorasbora parva
TAAAGATTGCCCTGTCACTGGAGTGTTGTCTGTCATTCATAAATAATTTTAATAAATCCATTAAATAATCATTAAGTTATGTTTGCTATGCTTAAGCAACGAGGGGATCTTAAGACTGACATAAAGAGGAAATCAAAACCTAGAGGCAACATTAGCTCTACGACATACTGACATTAGCCCTACGACATACTGACATTAGCCCTACGCCATACTGACATTAGCCCTACGGCATACTGACATTAGCCCTACGGCATACTGACATTAGCCCTACGCCATACTGACATTAGCCCTACGGCATACTGACATTAGCCCTACGGCATACTGACATTAGCCCTACGGCATACTGACATTAGCCCTACGCCATACTGACATTAGCCCTACGACATACTGACATTAGCCCTACGACATACTGACATTAGCCCTACGGCATACTGACATTAGCCCTACGCCATACTGACATTAGCCCTACGACATACTGACATTAGCCCTACGACATACTGACATTAGCCCTACGCCATACTGACATTAGCCCTACGACATACTGACATTAGCCCTACGGCATACTGACATTAGCTCTACGGCATACTGACATTAGCTCTACGACATACTGACATTAGCCCTACGGCATACTGACATTAGCTCTACGACATACTGACATTAGCCCTACGGCATACTGACATTAGCCCTACGGCATACTGACATTAGCCCTACGACATACTGACATTAGCCCTACGGCATACTGACATTAGCCCTACGCCATACTGACATTAGCCCTACGCCATACTGACATTAGCCCTACGGCATACTGACATTAGTCCTACGACATACTGACATTAGCCCTATGACATACTGACATTAGCCCTGAGACATACTGACATTAGTCCTACGACATACTGACATACTGACATTAGTCCTACGACATACTGACATACGACATACTGACATTAGTCCTACGACATACTGACATTAGCCCTACGACATACTGACATTAGCCCTACGACATACTGACATTAGCCCTATGACATACTGACATGACATACTGACATTAGTCCTACGACATACTGACATACGACATACTGACATTAACCCTATGACATACTGACATATGACATACTGACATTAGCCCTACGACATACTGACATATGACATACTGACATTAGTCCTACGACATACTGACATACGACATACTGATGTAGCGACTCAGGCGAATCAAACACACAATCGCCAGTTACATTTAACAAATATGTTTTGAAAGTTGTGCTCACTAGCATACCTTCCCCCCAACACAACAGAGGGAGATTCTTCAGTCACCCTGGAAACCATCTGATAAGATCTTTTTATGGCCGGAAAGAATGTGGCCACAGAGCTTTTGACACAGAGACACAGAGCTTTTGCCTCAAATTATAGACAAACCATCTATAAATGAACATGCACCCCAGGACATTATATGTAAACACATAACTGTCTTGTAAAATGTTTATTCGGTATGGTATTTTGCATCTTTTTGTCTGTGTCTTAACAAAGTACTAGTTCAGATAACCTCATATATGTCATGTCTCCTATCAAATTAATGCTCACTTCACGACTTACACTTCCATGTATATCACTTATTCAGAAAATGCAGTGTGTGTTTGTTGCATTAATTATAGTATGAAGACTCAGAGACCCACTGAGTCGAACTGTCAAACAAAGGGCAATAAATTCTGCTGAGGAATTTCCCGCCGGGAAATCCCAACACTCTCATTGGTTAAGTCTAACCCTGGAGGGTGGGACTATTTCCAGACCTTAAAAGACCAGTGAAGACAGTCCCTCTCTCTTCTCTTCTCCGAACATCTCCTGCTCTTACTTCTTCAACTCTCTGTGGGAGCCAACACCCACGGGGGGGGGGCTGGCACTTAAGCCATGCCACCAATGCAGGCCCTCCAAGCAGGCCTCATCTCTTCCAAAAATCTTCTCTTCTACAATCCGATCTTCAAGAACACGAAGCATCGCTAAAGCAAACAGCCGCTTCCCTCCCAACCTCGGAAAGGACCGCCGGACATGCAGGACATTTGAACACGCAGAGACACATACGCACACGAGCGAGAAGCCAAAACGAAACCAAAAAGAATGCAAGTATTCTATTTCTTACTGCTGTAAAGAGGGTGTGTTATTCTCCCGTTGGGATAAATTAACTCCGTGAAGGTCGTATCTGGTGAATTGAAGGAAAGTTGGTTCTAAATGGACTGCATTTAAATGCAGTGGTTCTCACCCTCCCCCACTCTCTTTGTCTCTCTCTCTCTCCCTCTCTTTGTCTCTCTCTCTCTCTTTTATCTCTCTCTAACTTCAGTCTATTCATTATTCTCTTTTATGTATTCTTTCGTTAATATCTATATTTCTACTCTCTTGATGCATATTTAGTATGTACTTTCTGTGTGAATTGTAGTGTTATTTTTAGTCTGTGTTTATTAAACCTTCAAAAGACATTTAATGAGTTGAATCTGTTATTCTGCCACATACACGAAGTCAATGAAACTTGCGATCTAAACGTTACCTAACTGCTTATGCTACTATGTTAGTAAAGTAAACTGTATGACCATTTGAAATATTGAACTTGTCCTGATCAGTAAAGTTAATGTTTCTTATGCGCTCGTAAAGCAGTAATCCATTATTGAGAATTGATTTGAAAAGTCTATAACTAATTTGCAGGACAAACTTAGTAGGATAATTTCAAGCAATTTCATAAAGGGTTACTTGTATTTAATTAAACAATTTTCCCTATCGGAAAATTTTAATACGTAATGAACAACTGGCAAATCATATTCATAAATTCATGAATATTGAATATTAAATCCCTTTTGAGTTAATTATTCCCCGAGACATTAAACTCATCAGTATTCTCGCACTATTTATTTGGTGGAGAATAATGCGAGCAAGTTTCAAACGTTTGTGTATGTGTGAATGATATTCATATTCTATTCATTGTGTATTTTTGAGGTATTAATAACCTGCACGCGCGTTTTTGTTTCGTTTTGTTTTGGTGTTGTTTTGTGAATTGAACGGTACGCGCAAGGCGAACCCAAGCATAAACAGATGCTGAGAAATGTTGAAGTAGCCGGATTATATTAATAAAAATATGAACGGTACGAAAATCCGCGTGATCTCCGAAACCCCCTGCAGCCGTAGGCGCAATAGGTTTTATCCGCGTGATTTCCAAACAAATGTATTGTAGGAAACCCATACATTTGACTCGAGCAATATATTATGTGTTCCATCAAAATAATGAGATTTTGATGATGTCTGTAGACACGTACGTTGCGTTATCCCGCTTGATCTGAACTACAAAAAGTTTCTATCTGTGCGGAAGATTGGGACAGGACGAGACTCTCCTGTACAATATAAGGGGCCTCAGAATAATTATTATATCGTTAAGATAAACGATAACTCCTGGTTTAAGTCTGGCTTAGCTAACCAAAGACTTGAGACCTAAAACATTTGAATCAGAGATGCTGAAAACCGTCAGCCATATTGATAAATGTCTATTGGAGTCCATGTAAAATGCGTGAATAGGCAGACGGAAAATTCCTGCATTCACCCATCTTGTTACGCGTGCATCTAGAGCACCAGTCATTTGTAAATGATTTGCAAGAGCCAGTAAAGCGAAGAACGCCAGGGCGACCCAGAAATTGCAACGCCGCTTGCAAACCGCCAGAGGGCGACTCAAGAATTGCAACGCCGCTTGCAAACCGCCAGAGGGCGACTCAAGAATTGCAACGCCGCTTGCAAACCGCCAGAGGGCGACTCAAGAATTGCAACGCCGCTTGCAACCCGCCAGAGGGCGACTCTAGAACCAGACAAAGCCATCTGGTGAGCATTTCCGCCTAACTAACTCTAGTCTAGGGCGGGCGCAACAGCGCCATCGTGTGGATAAATTCGGATAGTTTCACTCTCCGTTATTTGATTCGGCCTTAACAAAATAAGTTTGAGCCTATAAATTGTTTATTGCTTACTGTTGTACACAGTTTCATTTATACAATTTTTCTAGCAACAACCAAATCTCCTTTCTCGCTGATTAAACACCCTTATTCGAATTTGAAGTTTAAAAAGAAACATAACTTCCTCTAACTCAAAGTGAAATTAGGTTTAAGTCACACAGTCCAATTGGAAGGAAGGACGCCACCGTGTGGTTATACCCTGTTAAGTCAGCGCAACACTAAATCCCTACTCCCTTTCTGATTAATTCTTTTATTTGGATAACTCCCACTTAGAGATTAATCGTTATAGGATAAGATTTTTGATTGGCTTTCTTTTATTTGATTTTCCTTACAGGCTTATTTAAATTTCATTTAAACTTGCTTTGAATTTAATTTGAATTAAGTTGAGCTTCTAATTCTTTTATTTTATTTTATTTTATTTATAATTTTATTTTAATTTTTAATTTTAATTTTTAATTTTAATTTTTAATTTTAATTATTTATTTTTTTTTATTAAATTTTTATTTTTATTTTTATTTTTATTTTTCTCTGCAAAAGTTTTTCTGTTCCCCTCCCATTGGGAATAAAGCTCAGTCTGGTAATTACAAACGGTATCAAAAGTGCTTTTTGTTTTATCATTACTTGACAGAAACTTTTGCCTTTTTCTAAATTGCTCTTGATATTTAATCTTCCACGTAAGCGACCTCAATTCACCCCGGATGAGCTAAATGGGATAACCCATAGTACAAGCCGAATTTTAGTATATCTTGAGCATTTAGCCAATTAATTTCCCTAACACTCCCGGCGCGCACGCTGACATTCCTTTCATTACAGACCAATTCATCTTGTGTTTGTTTCCACTGTGCTCTTTCCTATCCTCACTGTTGGACTATCACGATTGTGTTTCTTTCAGTTCACCAAGAGACCCCAAGGAGAATTAGATAGTCCCGGGACGACCGAGCAGCAGTTCACCAAGTGACAACCAGGGCTACCGCCCACCTAATTGTCCGAATTGTCTAATTATCTAACTGTCTAGATCAGTTAGCCAAAATTCCCAGCTATCCGTACGATAGCTCGTTAGCTTAGAACAAGCTTGCATTGGCTCTCTCTCTGTGTGTGTGTGTGTGCTGTGTTTCTTTCGTCCGCAGTAATGTTCCGTGCACCCAGTTCCGCCGTCCCGTGGGACCGCCTAACGACATGGCTGGAAGCGCTAACGGCCACCAGTCAAGGAAGTCTGGGACAGCTGAACCAGGAACAACTGGACACCGAGCTAGACCAGCTGATGACACACGACCCCACGCACAGCTACTCCAACAAGGAAGTGGCCAAGATCCTCGGAAGCCTCGCCCACGTCCTCATCGCACAGGCACGTCTAAGCAAAGGGAGCTACGACAACCTGGAACAGGAGGCAGCAACGCTAAAGCTTCAAGCCGAGGAGGCCCGGAGTGACCAAGCCCTCACCCAGCTTCGTCTAGATCAGCTTCTGGACACAAAGAAAGACGACGAAACAGACAAAGAACAAAGACAAGAAATAGAAAGACTTCAGGAGACCCTGAAGGAGCTCCGTCGTGACACCGACCGACGAGTACAGACAGAGAAAGACGCCAGGAAACAACTCGACGAAAAGCTTCGGCGTGGCGAATCCCTCCTGGAGAGAACCACTGATGAACTTAAAGACAGAGACATTAAAGCTAAAGTCTATGCAAAACATTTGCAGTCGGCACAAGCCGAGATCGACGAGCTCATCCAGCAAAGACACGAGCTCAAAGATGAACTTGACATGGTGCAAAGAGAACTGAGACAATCATATATAGTGCAACGTTACCGGAAGGGGGAAACACACAACACACAGTTTCCCCTGACCAGTTACTCCGCACATTTTAGCCACGAAGCAAGAGCTACGAAGGGGAATGACAGCCCCCTGTTTAAAAGAGCACCCGCCAGTCTCCACGAATCCCCGTCAGCAGCAAAGGAAAGGACGCCCTTCCAGGAAGTCAAGGTCAACAGCCACGAAGCTTCAAAGAACCTTGACAAGCTGGCCAGAAATATTCCTACCTTCAGCCCAGACCCGGCAGGAGGACACGACGTCCACGCATACTTAAAAGACATAGACTTTTATTTGCAAACTGTCGCTCACGCGAACAACTGGGACAGACTGTACCTGCTCAGGGCCACATCTAATCGTGATGTACGGTGCTTTCTGGATCGACAACCAGAGGCCATTAAAGCGGACTACTGGCATCTACGACAAGCTCTAATTCGTGAGTACTCCGACCCCGAGTCAGACCAGGGGTTCATCACTGCCATGGACCTCAAGCAAGCTCGACGTGAGACCTCACAGAACTTTTATAACAGACTGCGACGTGCCTACTTCGGGGCACGTAACGACCCAGGCATGGAGGAGGACATCAACTTCAAAACTCTTTTCCTCCGAAACCTGCACCCTACCATCAGTTACCACCTGGGGGTGCTGGCGTGTCCGCGCAGCATGGGCACGCAACAGTTAAGAGACTTGGCTCACAAAGCTTACGTCAAACAGAAAACCATTTCTGAAAAGACTGTAAAACAGCCCACCATCTGCCCTGTCTCTGTGCACCACCCAGAGCTAACCCTAGAGGGCGCCAAACAGAACCACAGTTACCGACCCCTCAACAGAGAGTCCAAACCACTCCAAGCCAGCAGAGGGCAGCGTGGTCATAATGGCGACCGTCCACGGTACCAGAGCGATCGCTCTGAAGGATCCTGGGACCCGCCTCGCCCAAAAAGCCAGCGAAGAGGCCACTCTCGACGGGACAATGGTAGGCCCAGACCTGAACCCACGTCTGGTAAAGAAAGTGTAGCTGCTTCTGAAGTTACAGAGCTCATAAAGATCCTGAAAGAGCTCCTCCGACAGAAACCTTACAAGGAAGACAAGAAGGACGGACCAGGTACAGCACGACTAGACATGATACCTGAAATCAACCTTCCCGCCCTTCCTGCAACTGAATCATCCACCCTGAACACTGTTCCCCAACCACGGACTAGTGTAATAACTGTTGCACCCCCACACGTCAGCAGCACACCCACACGACAGCTGACAGCAACAGCCTCTAATCAAGACAGCAACATGGGGCAGCCCAGCGTACCAAAAAGCGCTGTTTTGATTGTTTGCACGCATAATGAGACACTTGACACATATCCAGACGGCTTATCAAGCAACACACAGGTCCCCACACCAAGACTCCTGGGAAACCTAATCGAGAAGGGGATGGCTCGAAAACTCTATCTGACTATCACTATGGAAAGGGAATTTAAGCTCGAAGCCCTAGTTGACACTGGCTCCGACCTCACGCTTATATCCGCCCAACTGTTTGAAAGACTCAGATTTGAAGCACAGAGGAAAAATCGCACCCTTAACCTTCACACTTGTAAGCTAAATGTGCAGTCGTATAGCCAAAACGACATCCAGCTCAAGCACGTAGCTTCCATCCACCTGACAATTGGACCTATGAGGCTGATACACCCAGTCTATATCTCCCCTATGAACACTTATCCGTTTCTCATCGGAAAAGACCTGCTGGACCGCTTCGAACCCGTACTGGACTTCAAACAGCTGAAAGTCTGGGCTCAAGTGCGTGACCCTCTGCCCCTTCAGACACACACATCGTCTGAGCAAGACTGTCAAGTCACAGAGGTCACGGGAACTCCCACAGAGCCAGACTGCCAGGTCACAAAGGCCACGGGACCCCCTGCAGCACACTGTGACAACACAGCTTCAGCCCCAAAGCCAAGTTCAAGTTCGCTACTTTGCACATTTCAGCTATCCAAAGACTCTGATGCCTTCTGCCCCCAGGTCATGAATGACCTACAGCTGAATGACATTATCACAACGAACAGTATCCCTGCACTGTGGGCAGACAACTCAACCAAAAGTCTACCACTGTGCAATGCAATCAGTAGAAACACAACACACGGCGACATGTGGGCACCCCCGAACCCCACATCCTGCCACATTGTTGCAGTGCTAACCCACAGCAAGCGATCGACACCGGCTACAATGCCTCCCTTGCAGCTGCTATCGCTAACGCCGCAGTTTTCACACAACGATATTGCGGATACGCAAGCCTCTGACACTGCAACAAAGACAATTCTTGACCTCCTCTCAGACCCCTCCAACCGCCCTATCACTGACTCTGAGCTCATTGATGACTCTAGCCACAAGCATCTGCATAACTCCAGACACATGATGCGTATTATGGACAACATTCTCTGGTGTGCACCCGATGGCAACACAGCGCCACAGCTTGTAATGCCACGGTCGCAAAGGGGGGTGATGCTAATGTACGCCCACAACACACCATGTGCTGGACACCACGGCACCAGAGCCACGTATGACACACTGAAACAGGTGGCATATGGGCCTGGGATGCATCAAGATGCGGCAGAGTATGTTAGAGAATGGCTAGTTCGCTGCCAGTTCCAACCAGCAAACCCGAACCACAGAGCCCCACTGCAACACAGAGGGACCACGTTCCCATGGTCAAACCTACAAATCAACCGGGTAGAACCCCTGCCCAGGTCCACAAAAGGCAAAAAGTACTTTCTCACAGTGGTGTGCCAGTTTACCAAGTGGGTGGAGTGTCAACCAGCACCCAACGACACCGCCCAGACCACGGCATACCCCCTGATGAATCACAGCTTTTTCCTGTCAAGATTGCCACTGAGAATCAACTCAGACAGAGGCATCCACTTCACTACCGAGGCCATGCAACAGATCTGGAAATGCCTAAGAAACGCGGCCGTGATCATGCTCCTGTGCCTCCAGACAATCAGAGGCCAGCCACCACCAGACATCATCACACCGGGTCCAACCTCGGGCATCGCACTGAGAGAGCAACCTGGACTGCTGATCACCAACTGCAAATGAATCCTCAAAAGAAAGACGTACTCTCCTGAACTTCACATCAGCAGCGCAAGCTCCTCCAGCCCTGCACACAAACGCAAAGGGGGGGAGGAGCCCAAGCCCTCTGCCTAACCTTACACCAGCTTCAAGAACCTTCTCCTCCAACACCAGTTAGTCACCTTGTAGGCAATACTGCCAAGCCCCACACTATGTCATGCATGTGATTTGAGAAAGAAGGCCTTAAACGAACACAAGGCCGCCTCTGAAGGGATTCTCAAAACCCCAATGACTTTGAACTTTGAAACAGAGAAACCAAAGTGGATCACCAGAAGGCACCCAGCCTGGCCACAATGCGAGGCACCCTCTGAAAAGTTCCTAGTCAGCATAGGACATAAAAGTGTCAAGATGCAGTCCATCTTCCTAGGCAGGAGACCTAAAGGACTGACTGGCCATTGCGAGGAACATGGTTCCACCCAGGGCTGCAGAAAGCCCACAGCACACCTGCACCACACAAACGGACTTCTGGATGACAGGTGACGCACCGTCAGGGCACCTGCTGCCTCGACACCTGCTGCACAAGCACAGAGACCTGAACTGGGCTACTGTCTGCCTTATCTGCCGTGGAACGACCATAACTTCCGGAGACACGAACAACTGGAGCCTAACATGGCTATGGTGTGTCTGATCTTCCTGAATCTTTGATATCGCTCGTTGTTGTCCATAGGAGGGACAACAACTAGCGAAAGGGGGGATTATGTAGCGACTCAGGCGAATCAAACACACAATCGCCAGTTACATTTAACAAATATGTTTTGAAAGTTGTGCTCACTAGCATACCTTCCCCCCAACACAACAGAGGGAGATTCTTCAGTCACCCTGGAAACCATCTGATAAGATCTTTTTATGGCCGGAAAGAATGTGGCCACAGAGCTTTTGACACAGAGACACAGAGCTTTTGCCTCAAATTATAGACAAACCATCTATAAATGAACATGCACCCCAGGACATTATATGTAAACACATAACTGTCTTGTAAAATGTTTATTCGGTATGGTATTTTGCATCTTTTTGTCTGTGTCTTAACAAAGTACTAGTTCAGATAACCTCATATATGTCATGTCTCCTATCAAATTAATGCTCACTTCACGACTTACACTTCCATGTATATCACTTATTCAGAAAATGCAGTGTGTGTTTGTTGCATTAATTATAGTATGAAGACTCAGAGACCCACTGAGTCGAACTGTCAAACAAAGGGCAATAAATTCTGCTGAGGAATTTCCCGCCGGGAAATCCCAACACTCTCATTGGTTAAGTCTAACCCTGGAGGGTGGGACTATTTCCAGACCTTAAAAGACCAGTGAAGACAGTCCCTCTCTCTTCTCTTCTCCGAACATCTCCTGCTCTTACTTCTTCAACTCTCTGTGGGAGCCAACACCCACGGGGGGGGGGCTGGCACTTAAGCCATGCCACCAATGCAGGCCCTCCAAGCAGGCCTCATCTCTTCCAAAAATCTTCTCTTCTACAATCCGATCTTCAAGAACACGAAGCATCGCTAAAGCAAACAGCCGCTTCCCTCCCAACCTCGGAAAGGACCGCCGGACATGCAGGACATTTGAACACGCAGAGACACATACGCACACGAGCGAGAAGCCAAAACGAAACCAAAAAGAATGCAAGTATTCTATTTCTTACTGCTGTAAAGAGGGTGTGTTATTCTCCCGTTGGGATAAATTAACTCCGTGAAGGTCGTATCTGGTGAATTGAAGGAAAGTTGGTTCTAAATGGACTGCATTTAAATGCAGTGGTTCTCACCCTCCCCCACTCTCTTTGTCTCTCTCTCTCTCCCTCTCTTTGTCTCTCTCTCTCTCTTTTATCTCTCTCTAACTTCAGTCTATTCATTATTCTCTTTTATGTATTCTTTCGTTAATATCTATATTTCTACTCTCTTGATGCATATTTAGTATGTACTTTCTGTGTGAATTGTAGTGTTATTTTTAGTCTGTGTTTATTAAACCTTCAAAAGACATTTAATGAGTTGAATCTGTTATTCTGCCACATACACGAAGTCAATGAAACTTGCGATCTAAACGTTACCTAACTGCTTATGCTACTATGTTAGTAAAGTAAACTGTATGACCATTTGAAATATTGAACTTGTCCTGATCAGTAAAGTTAATGTTTCTTATGCGCTCGTAAAGCAGTAATCCATTATTGAGAATTGATTTGAAAAGTCTATAACTAATTTGCAGGACAAACTTAGTAGGATAATTTCAAGCAATTTCATAAAGGGTTACTTGTATTTAATTAAACAATTTTCCCTATCGGAAAATTTTAATACGTAATGAACAACTGGCAAATCATATTCATAAATTCATGAATATTGAATATTAAATCCCTTTTGAGTTAATTATTCCCCGAGACATTAAACTCATTAGTCGTTGTTGTTACACTGACATATGACATACTGACATTAGCCCTACGACATACTGACATACGACATACTGACATTAGTCCTACGACATACTGACATTAGCCCTTAGACATACTGACATACGACATACTGACATTAGTCCTACGACATACTGACATACGACATACTGACATTTGACATACTGACATTAGCCCTACGACATACTGACATATGACATACTGACATTAGTCCTACGACATACTGACATTAGCCCTATGACATACTGACATTAGCCCTGAGACATACTGACATTAGTCCTATGACACACTGACATACTGACATTAGTCCTACGACATACTGACATACTGACATTAGTCCTACGACATACTGACATACGACATACTGACATTAGCCCTACGACATACTGACATACGACATACTGACATTAGTCCTACGACATACTGACATTAGCCCTATGACATACTGACATTAGTCCTATGACATACTGACATTAGCCCTACGACATACTGGCATTAGCCCTATTACATACTGACATTAGCCCTATGACATACTGACATACGACATACTGACATTAGTCCTACGACATACTGACATACGACATACTGACATTAGCCCTACGACATACTGACATTAGTCCTACGACATACTGACATACGACATACTGACATTAGCCCTACGACATACTGACATACGACATACTGACATTAGTCCTATGACATACTGACATTAGCCCTACGACATACTGACATTAGCCCTACGACATACTGACATTAGCCCTACAACAAACTGACATTAACCCTACGACATACAGACATTAGCCCTACGACATACTGACATTAGCCCTTCAACAAACTGACATTAGCCCTACGCCATACTGACATTAGCCCTACAACAAACTGACATTAGCCCTACGACATACTGACATTAGCCCTACAACAAACTGACATTAGCCCTACGACATACTGACATTAGCCCTACAACATACTGACATTAGCCCTACAACATACTGACATTAGCCCTATGACATACTGACATTAGCCCTACGACATACTGACATTAGCCCTACGACATACTGACATTAGCCCTACAACAAACTGACATTAGCCCTACGACATACTGACATTAGCCCTACGACATACTGACATTAGCCCTAAGACATACTGACATTAGCCCTACAACATACTGACATTAGCCCTACGACATACTGACATTAGCCCTACAACAAACTGACATTAGCCCTATGACATACTGACATTAGCCCTACGACATACTGACATTAGCCCTACGACATACTGACATTAGCCCTACAACAAACTGACATTAGCCCTACGACATACTGACATTAGCCCTACGACATACTGACATTAGCCCTACGACATACTGGCATTAGCCCTACGACATACTGACATTAGCCCTATGACATACTGACATACGACATACTGACATTAGTCCTACGACATACTGGCATACGACATACTGACATTAGCCCTACGACATACTGACATTAGCCCTACGACATACTGACATTAGTCCTACGACATACTGACATACGACATACTGACATTAGCCCTACGACATACTGACATACGACATACTGACATTAGTCCTATGACATACTGACATTAGCCCTACGACATACTGACATTAGCCCTATGACATACTGACATTAGCCCTACGACATACTGACATTAGCCCTACGACATACTGACATTAGCCCTACAACAAACTGACATTAGCCCTACGACATACTGACATTAGCCCTACGACATACTGACATTAGCCCTACGACATACTGGCATTAGCCCTACAACATACTGACATTAGCCCTATGACATACTGACATACGACATACTGACATTAGTCCTACGACATACTGACATACGACATACTGACATTAGCCCTACGACATACTGACATTAGTCCTACGACATACTGACATACGACATACTGACATTAGCCCTACGACATACTGACATACGACATACTGACATTAGTCCTATGACATACTGACATTAGCCCTACGACATACTGACATTAGCCCTACGACATACTGACATTAGCCCTACGACATACTGACATTAGCCCTACAACAAACTGACATTAGCCCTACGACATACTGACATTAGCCCTACAACAAACTGACATTAGCCCTACGACATACTGACATTAGCCCTACGACATACTGACATTAGCCCTACGACATACTGACATTAACCCTATGACATACTGACATGACATACTGACATTAGTCCTACGACATACTGACATATGACATAATGACATTAACCCTATGACATACTGACATATGACATACTGACATTAGCCCTACGACATACTGACATATGACATAGCGACATACTGAGATCTAGAACCTCAACAAGCAAGCGAAAAAATTTCACCTCCAAGCCTAATAAACCTGAATAACTCCATGTCTAATTTCACCAAAAACGAAATTTCTAAAAGTTTTTTTAATGTTTCATTATTATTTAATTTAATGCATTAAATTATGTGTCTTATGCATTAAATGTAATGTGTCTTATAGGTTGACACAGGGTTTATTTCACACTAGGCTATAATGATGATTAGTTCAAATAAAGATTGCCCTGTCACTGGAGTGTTGTCTGTCATTCATAAATAATTTTAATAAATCCATTAAATAATCATTAAGTTATGTTTGCTATGCTTAAGCAACGAGGGAATCTTCAGACTGACATAAAGAAGAGATCGCATCTCTCTCTCTCTCTCTCTCTCTCTCTCTCTCTCTCTCTCTCTCTCTCTCTCTCTCTCTCTCTCTCTCTCTCTCTCTCTCTCTCTCTCTCACTCTCTCTCTCTCTCCTCCCTCTCTCCTCCCTCTCCCTCTCTCTCCTCCCTCTCCCTCTCTCTCTCTCTCCTCCCTCTCTCCTCCCTCTCCCTCTCTCTCCTCCCTCTCCCTCTCTCTCTCTCTCTTTCAGTTCTATGTCTCTCTTTTAATAATGAATTTAAATAAATGTGGTAATTTGTTAATTTAAAGCGACGGTGTGCTTGAACTAATGAGATATAAGAAAACAACCGTCATTTTAACCCGTCTTTTAAAAATCATCAGTTACAGCTTTAACTTGTTTTTAACTTGGCGAATAACCGTGGTATAAGCGGGATAACTATGCATTAAATGATTTTAATGCACGACCTAGAGGCTCCGCTTCGCGTCGGGCGGTTCTTCGCCTCTACGCCGTGCGTTACATGGCTAGCCGTGGATTATCCCTTACTTCAGAAGCTCATATTGTGTCACAGTTCATTTCATTTCCACTGGACATTCCCGCCTTGCAGGCTCTGAAAGCTGCCTTTATGAATATCGCAGGCTTCCCTGGTGCTGTCGGAGGAACCGAGGGAACCCACATCCCAATTATTGCACCGTCGGAAGACGAGGACGTTTATGTTAATAGAAAGAGTGGAACAATGTTTATAATTCTAAGCCAATCAAATACCGTATATTAAATTAACAGCATGGTAAATAATAAAAGGATTTATATACATATATAATGTGTTTGTGTGTGTTTGTTATATATAATTTGCATTTGTAATTTCAAAGAGAAGGCTTAGAATAGACCCTATACTTTAAAGCGCTACTTTTTTCCCCTTTTTGGACAACCAACCAATCACAGTCTTCAAAAGACTGCCATACGTAGCCACGTATCTCTGCTAACATCAGCTGTCAGTCAAAGCCTTCGGGTTACAGATGTTGCTGTGGACAGAAGCCGCTGCTGAATGTTTGTGTTGGGAATTGCCTTTTTGCATGCCACTTAGGAACCTTGGCTCCATTGTGCTGTATAATTTTCATGAATAAAACAAGGCTGACATGTCGTTTAATGGTCCTGTGGTTTTCTGAAGGTGCTTTGCTCTATGAAGCGGAGCTCAGGTTTCATGCCTGTTGCTGTTTGGGCTGATGCCTAACCACAGCTCTCTTAGCTAGTTAGTAGTCCAACACATCGCCATGCAAAGTGATCCATTTAGTCATCTTGGTTTAAATAACCACAGCATATCAGTTTCACGTATTAATTTCAGGAGGTGCGTGTTGCTCATTCGAGCTTGAGCGTTGCATTTCCCATGCAAATCCCTATTCCACCAGAGTTTTTGTCCGTGTGGTCCGAGCGGCAGCTCTTGGGCTGATAATGTGCTAACCCTTTTCATAAACCTTTGGCTCAGCCCCATATCTTTCCCCTCAGATTGATTATTAATATATGGTGGCAGGCCCTGGAGTCCTCATCAGGCAGATCTCTGTAGCTTCAGACGCCTTTAGCTGCTCGTTCTGATAATCATACGTATGCATAACCCTGAGATGTTCATTTACCTGCGTGATTGACTTGTTCAAACCAGAAGATAAGTCAGTCATCTTTATTCCTACAGCGCTTTATACAGTACAGGTTTTAAAGCAGCTTTACGGGATAACAGGAGAAGAGCTTCGACTGTTGACCAGCTCAGGTCAGTTCAGGGTTCATTCACTTCTGTTGTAAAGATCATTTATTAAATTAGTTAATGTCATCTATTAAAGGGTTAGTTCACCCAAAACTGAAGATGATGTCATGAATGACTCCCCCTCCTGTGGTTGGACACCCGTCAGACCTTCGCTCATCTTCAGAACACAGATGAAGATATTTTAGTGTAAAGCTGAGAAAGGCTTCAGATAGGCCTCCATTGGCCTTCAGTCCATTCCCACTCACAGGACCCATAAAGGCCCTAAACACATCGACACACAGCCCATCTCACTACAGCGGCTGCACAATCACTTGATGAAGCGGCGAGAATAGTTATTGTGTGCAAAAAAATCAAAATAAGGACTTTATCCGCCGAGTTCTTGTCTTCCGTGTCGGTCTCGCTCCTCCTCTTCTGGTCATGAACGGCGGATCGTCATATTCTCACGCATGCGTCGAGTTCACGGCAAGAACTCGGCGGATTAAGTCCTTATTTTGATTTTTGCGCACAATAACTATTCTCGCCGCTTCATCAAGTGATTGTGCAGCCGCTGTAGTGAGATGGGCTGTGTGTCGATGTGTTTAGGGCCTTTATGGGTCCTGTGAGTGGGAATGGACTGAATGCCAATGGAGGCCTATCTGAAGCCTTTCTCAGCTTTACACTAAAATATCTTCATCTGTGTTCTGAAGATGAGCGACGGTCTGACGGGTGTCCAACCACATGAGGGAGAGTCATTCATGACAGAATCTTCAGTTTTGGGTGAACTAACCCTTTAAGCAGTTCTTGGTCCAGCTCAGTTCAGTTCATACAGCAGCGTCAGATCAATAATATTGTTGAATATTAAGATGCATCATCAGATTGTTTCACGGTTTATGCTAACAGTGAACTCTGCTATTACAGCTCATCAGCAGCCTGTTGTTATGAACAGTACAGTTTACCAAAAGCAAACGCATCGCTTCATCCCTCAATCTGAGATGAAGCTGCACCTGGGCTCCGTCCTTCTAAAAATAGACTCACTCATATAAACAGAATTCCCGATGCCAGCGTTCGCGGCGCGGCCTAGTTACATGAACATCAGAGCCGTTTCGGGGTGTCTAGTCCTTAGAAATTTCCCAAAAATAGGAGCTTGTTGAGGATTTGCAGCCCTGGTTATTTTCCTCCCCATCTGAACGGAAGCCCGGTCGGTGCGTCTGTGGAGGACTCGAGCTTCATGAGCTGGAATATCATGCCAACCATCGCTGCCAGATATTAACCAGACTGAACTCCCGCTCGGCTCCGACTGTGTTGAGCATCTCACTGGAAGGAGAATGTTTGTGCTTGCATACTGATGACTCCCACTGTACCGCTTCCTCCGTCCCTCCATCTCTCCGTCCCTCCGTCTCTCCGTCTCTCCATCTCTCCGTCTCTCCATCCCTCCATCCCTCCATCTCTCCATCCCTCCATCTCTCCGTCTCTCCATCCCTCCATCTCTCCATCCCTCCATCCCTCCGTCCCTCCATCTCTCCGTCCCTCCATCCCTCCATCTCTCCGTCCCTCCATCCCTCCGTCCCTCCATCTCTCCGTCCCTCCATCTCTCCGTCCCTCCATCCCTCCATCTCTCCGTCCCTCCATCTCTCCGTCCCTCCATCCCTCCGTCCCTCCATCTCTCCGTCCCTCCATCCCTCCGTCCCTCCATCTCTCCGTCCCTCCATCTCTCCGTCCCTCCATCCCTCCATCTCTCCGTCCCTCCATCCCTCCATCCCTCCATCTCTCCGTCCCTCCATCCCTCCGTCTCTCTCTCTCTCTCTCTCTCTCTCTCTCTCTCTCTCTCTCTCTCGGGTTATTTATAGTCGTGTCTTGCTGTGTTGGGCTGCTGTGAAGAAGTGGAAAGCCTTTTCTCTGTTCTCTGTAATTACCATCTGCTGTGTGTGTGTGTGTGTGTGGGGGGGGGGGGGGGGGGGTTACACTGTTATTTACCACACTACTGCTCATCTGCTGTCATTTGGACCACTTTACTTGTAGTCTTCACTTCATGTCAGACTATAAAGGCCTGTGTGTTTTAAAACCTTTGCTATTGGCTCACTTTTTTAAATAGAACAGTTTAACAAACACTGACTAGTTTAAGTTTAATGAACAACAACCAACAGCTGTGTGTTTTCAAGTAAAAGGTGAAATATCTGAATGCTCGCGAGGTAGAAATCTTTTTTTCTTCACTGTTTAAAGATCTACTTAAAATATGAAACATGATTTATGTGTTGCTTGTAACATGTATTTCTTCCGAGTGACTGGAGGACGTTTTGCGGTTTAATCGTGTTCTGTCTCTGTGTTTGTCTCAGACGCTCAGATGGATCAGACTGTGGAGCTTTTGAAGCCGTCAGCGTTCGACCACATTCCCACAGGTAAGAGAACGTGATCCTCAAACCATGATGTATACAAATGATAAAATACAACCAATTATACAGTTGTAGATGATAAGAATATACAAATAAATTGACTGTATTTGAGTCTGAGTCTGTGTCCAATCAAAGTATTTTGGCACAAATTAATCTTTCATTGGGTAGAATCTCGTCAAATAAAACCAGTTTTAAGGATTTGGGAAATTGTATTTTGCTACTGTTAGTCACCACTGAAGCGAAACCAGTTCTAACCCTAAATCTAATGCTTAGCACTACTAAAGGAGCTACTTTAACTGATAAAAACATGAGATGTGAGATATACTGTTGGCATTAGTTCATTGGGAAACAGTCAGACATCTGTGTCATGTGCTGTCAGTTCATCCGCCAGTGTATCTGTTGGTCTGCTGGATGGTTTGTGTTCTCAGCACTTTTAATGCGTTAATGTTTGGAAGAGACATAGCTGGCTTAATATATTCATTTCATCCTAGCGTAAAGCTTTGATTTAGCTCACTGAATTATGGATGAGGTCTTCGGTGGCGTTTAGAGATGGACAGACGATCATTAGTGTTTTAAAACAGCAGCATGAAAATTACAATAACATTTAAAGGGGTGGTAAAACACATTCTTTCGAAGGTCTGATTGTGTTTGTGGGGTGCACTGTAACGTGTTCATGCTTCATGTTCATGTTCTTAAAAAATTGCATTTTTTTCATATATTTTACCTTATTTCTACACTGCTCTGTTCCTCCTTGTAAAAACAGTCTGATAGTTTCTGGGTTCTATGAAGCCAGTCCCTCAAAAATACACAATGGGCTCAGATTGGTCAGCTGGCCGAGCTGTGTTCTGATTCGCTAACCGCCTAGTTCACGTGTTTGATGATCAGTAAGTTTCACAGGCCGTGGGCGGAGCGCCGCCGTTACGTGTTTCCAACACTGACAGGGGGTCGGAGCCTGCTGGATTTACAACACAAGATCATCCACTTCTCCTGATATGTGACATTTCTCTGATTGTGTAATGTAATTTGAAGTGTTTGAAATAAACATTAAAGACACTGAGCTCAAGTCAGTCTCTCACTCACTCAGTCTCTGGCTCAGCGCCAGTCAACACGCCAAAGCAGATTTACTTTTTTGAGTTTGCCAGTTGATCGCTGAACGTTTTGATCATATATGTGATCGTACGCTGCAGAGAACATTTCCCTCCGTAAAAATGTGCAGCACATAGAGCGAGATTTAAATTTTAACCATTGATCCCTAACTCCCCCGTCCCTAGGAAGGCTGAACAACGTGAACATTCGTCGGCATTGCAAAAGGGCCTCGCCCTCCTTATTTCATATTCTCGGAAGAGGGGTTTATGTAAATATTGTAGCTTCTGATGTCAGTGCGTCTGGAGGAAAAGGCTGTAGTTCCTACCGGCCGTTTGCTGTAGTCCTTAGAAATTGAATTATTTAAAAGCAAATATCTCCCTTTGCTTTAAACTTTGAACGTTGTAACTTTGCAGATGTTGTTTATGCTCAAACAGCAACACTCTAGCTAAAGTTAGAAAAGTGAAATCATGTTTTACCAGCCCTATAAACCAGCTTATTTGGGTCTTCACTAGATCACGTCGATCGTGTTTTGAAGATGCTTCTCTGTGAGTGTTAGTGTGATTAATATCCTCACCTGGACGCGTTATGCCTGGTAATACATCAGAGATGATGGTGGATTGATGCATATTCAGGAATAAACATCCTCTTTGCTCTGCGTCAGAATTTGCTGTGCCGCTCAGTTTGTAATGAGGTGGAAATGCGTGTTGAGCGGTGTGTGGCGTGGACTCAGGACTAGCACGTAGGGTTGTGTAGGACTAACCCTATTCTTTTCCAAACCTGATGGCCTCTGAATGATGCCTCTTCTGTGTGTGTTATTGTGTCAACAAAAAGTTTACACAAACTGCCAGCAAAAGCAGTGATGCGATGGAGTGGCAGCATAAGGAATAATTCAGCCTGTCCGATGTGAGCAGGTTCACTTCTTAGAGACATCTCTCTCAACCCAATCTGGAGAACATGTCTGTCTTTACCCTGTCCTGCAGAAATGAACATGTGTATCTTTATATATGAGTTCTAATGGCTTGTTAAAGTTGTGACTCACTCAACAGTTTAGCTACTTGTTTAGTCTTCAAAGATCTCCTGACACAAATGGCATCGGACATTTCACACAACATCCATTAGGCCTAACGAGCAGAGACCAAACCATCGGGAACACACACATCAAAACCACAGCGCTACGCATTGTGGGACTAAAATAGGCCAGGAATATGAATCGGCAGTGGAGCTCCTAACTAGAAGACGAGGCAGACGACATGCAGCGTTGAGCCATTAGGTTGACAGACATATTGTGAGCAAGTTTGATGTTGAGAGATTGTTTCACAACATGACCACTAAAATCCTGAAAAGCAAAAAGGCCTAAATGATGTCCGCTTGAGTCCACAGAGCAAAGAGGATGTTTATTCCTGAATATGCACCAATCCACCATCATCTCTGATGTATTACCAGGCATAACGCTCCAGGTGAGGATATTAATCACACTAACACTCACAGAGAAGCATCTTCAAAACACGATCGACTTGATCTAATGCTACGCTTTATTCAGAATGGGAATCTTCGTCTTTTTAACGACAGAGAGAGAGTCAGGACCTCGGTTTAACGTCATATCTGAAGGACGGGGGTTGCTAGGAGGCCATGATGGACAGCGGCCAATGGGCAAATTTGGCCAGGATGTCCTTCGACAAAGAGTAGGGGTGTAACCCTGGCATCCTGGCCAGATTTGCCCATTGGCCCCTCTGTCCATCATGGCCTCCTAATCATCCCCCTCTCCTGATTGCCTGAATCACTCGGTCTCCTCTCCACCAATCAGCCGGTGTGTGGTGAGCGTTCTGGCGCAATATGGCTGCCGTCGCATCATCAGGTGGATGCTGCACATTGGTGGTAGATGAGGAGATTCCCCCTTCTATATTTAAAGCTCTTTGAGGACCCAGAAAAGCGCTATATAAATGTAACTAATTATTATTATAATTATTAAGCATCAGGGCAATCAGCTTTGTCCCATGAAGACCATGATTATGTAACACATAAGATGGCATTGTTGCAGATCATTTGATCCCTGAAGGCAACAGGGCCATGGCTGAGCTCAAGCCTCCAGATTTGTTGCCCATTCTCAGAGAGAAACATCGCTCTTCCCTGCCCCGTATCATCACCTTGAAGGGTCTGTGAGACGGTCCTGAACTGGATGTGACGTCTGTGTCCCCATCCCGATTCATCGCTTCACGTCTAACGCTGAGAATAACCCATAAGGCGAGGATTGCGAATGAAGTCTCACTGAAGGCCGTGGGTCTGAAAGCTCTGATTCTCAGTCGTTTAATCTGGTGTGAGTGGCTGAGGTCGGTCCGAGGCTCGATGCGAGAGGAAGCTTCTGAGCTCATCGATCCAGTCTGGACACTTCGTCCAAGCCTGCTCGCTCACGGATGGGGAGGCACTTTATTTCGGCTGTCGTAGCGGTGAAATTCACATCGTTTATCACATCGATCTCTTAAATGAGCAAAAGATTCTTAGTGAGATTTCCTTTTGTGCTCATCTTTAGTCTCTGATTTCTGATGGTTGATTATCAATAGCTCTTGATTGTGATGTTTGTTCTGGTTCCTAACCCTTTACAGAAGCAGCTGAGGGTGTCACATTTAACCCTAAAGGGGACGGTTAGGTTAGCGTTAGGTCGTTAGCGTTTTGACATTGTTTTAAACGTGTGTGTGTGTGTGTGTGTGTGTGGGTGGGTGTTATAACTGCACGTGCTACTTTGAACAAACGCTGGTTGTGCATCTGATTTTAGGGAGGGTCATAAACATTAACACATTTTAAACCACTTAGTAAATAAGGCAGCCAGAAACTCTTTCTTTGTTTTTATATTAACCCCAAACCAAATTCATCTCGGAGAAACCCCATTAATTCTGCACCCCAAACCAACAGCACCAAAATAAAACCAAATGCACAAGATGACATACGCATCTCAGAGATTACTTCCAGAAACATCTCGCTCAGACTAAAGCGTTTTCCTGCTGGAGAGGTTAGAGTCAGAGAATGTCTCATCTGTTACCTTGAGGTCCAGAGTCGTCTGTCCGATGACAATATCCACCGAAAACCCAGTCCATGAACAAGCGTATAGTTCCTCTGAGCAGAAGCGTCAGCCCATAGCCATCAGATGCCCGTCCAGGTCCACAAGGCTGACTTGCATTAAGCATATAGAGAACAACAAAAGTCCTTCTACAAACATACAAAACAACTTCTGTTAAATATCTGCATTCAGTCAAACTAAAGAAATTACAGTTCAGCCTCTTTTACAAATAAATTGTCCTCAACATACATTTCTTCAGCCATTAACAGATAATAAGTTACTTACAGCTGAGCATGAAAGCAACCGTTTCCCAACAAGGACTTCTGTACGCAACAGCCAGCAAGGCATGTTAGCATGTGAGCATGTTACCTGAGGGTTAGCCATACTTTCTTCCTCTTCTGGTCAATCAACTTTATCTAACTCCAGCATATCTAGAGGTGAGGAATGAAACTGCAGCCTATCAGAGATCAGGTAATAGGAAGACTGTTACAGAGTGTGTGTGTGTGTGTGTGTGTGTGTGTGTGTGTGTGTGTGTGTGAGTGTGTGTGTGTGTGTGTGTGTGTGTGAGTGTGTGTGTGTGTGAGTGTGTCTGAGTGTCTGTGTGTGTCTGAGTGTGAGTGTGAGTGAGTGTGTGTGTGTGTGCGTGTGTGTGTGTGTGTGTGAGCCTGTTTATGTGATTTATGAGGACACAAATTTGTATAACTACACGGGTATTACACTATAAATGTGGTTTATAAGGACATATCAAATGTCCTCATAATTCAAATGGCCTTAAAAACATACTAAACGATGTTTTTTTGAGAAAGTAAAAATGCAGAATGATTCCTGTGATGGGTAGGTTTAGGGGCAGGGGCAGTGTGTGTGTGTGTGCGTGTGTGTGTGTGTGTGTGTGTGATGGGTAGGTTTAGGGGCAGTGTGTGTGTGTGTGTGTGTGTGTGTGTGTGTGTGATGGGTAGGTTTAGGGGCAGTGTGTGTGTGTGTGTGTGTGTGTGTGTGTGTGTGTGTGTGTGTGTGTGTGTGTGTGTGTGTGCGTGTGATGGGTAGGTTTAGGGGCAGTGTAAGGGGATAGAAAATACGGTTTGTACAGTATAAAAACCATTACGCCTATGGAGAGTCCCTGTAAACCACATAGACCAACGTGTGTGTGTGTGTGTGTGTGTGTGTGTGTGTGTGTGTGTGTGTGTGTGTGTGTGTGTGTGTGTGTGTGTGTGTGTGTACAGTCTCCATATGAGAGAAGAGCATGTAATGTTTGCTCTGGGACGGGCCTGTGACGTCATTAGAGACAGAGACAGCCGAGCACTGATGATCAGTGTGTTAGTCAGAGACGGACTGCAGCGGAGGCTGACCGAAGCCGCGCCACACACACACACACACACACACACAGACGGGCTGCAACGGAGGCAGAGAGAAGCCGAGCCACACACACACACACACACACACACAGACGGGCTGGTGCTGGTGAGCTCAGCTTCATTCTGACAGGAGTCGCTGCTCTTTATTCTTCTCATGTTTGGTATGTGTCTGTTTTCATGCAGTGTTTGCTCTGATATTAGAGGTTTCAGCGCTAATGATCTGATCTATAGTGACGTTTTAGTTTAGGTCAGTGTTTCTCATCCTTTAGTTCATGGTGTGTGCTTGTGTGTGTGTGGGTCAATGACATGTAAAGCTTCAAAAAAGGTATGATTTGTAAACTTGACATAATGGATGTTTTTGAGTCGGGGGGAATGTGTTTGAACAAGTTTCAATTATTAACATTTAATTCGAATCGAAAAAAATCAGGTGGTACAACCAAATATTAGTAAATATATACATTCCTGATTTTATTGTGAAATCTTAGCACAGTAACTCTAACACATTATGCTGTGTATTTTATAGGCTCAGGTATTAGTATCTTTAGCATCCGATTTTACTTTTAAAGACAGAAATATAATCATAAAAGTAAATGCCTTCACTGCAACAATGCTTATCAGTCTAGTTTTCTGCCATTTGTTCACTTTGACCTTTTATATGTTGTGTTAACTCAAGAACTGGTGCGGTCTGATGAATATCAGCTCCTGAGGACAGTAATAATGACAGCGAATTTGCTGAAGGTTTCATTTGTTACATTTAAAAATAAAATGCAAATTCAAGTGTTTTAGTCGACAGTCTCGACTGAAGTAAAAGTGGTAAATTATCAAAAACAGAAACAATTTGATTGATTAGATACACTGTAATCGATGGTGATTGAATAACATCAGTCATTTTTATATTGATTTTATATCAGTTTATTTTAAATTAAAATATCAAAAATCCATTAATCCAAAAAAACCTTTGAATGGATATAAACTTGAACACAGGAAACACAAAATAATAACAACTAAACAAAATTTCTCTCCTCTCTTTCCTTTTTGCCAGATTTGCTTCTTGTGATTATATGCACTTATTGGGTACATACACATGCTTTACATTGTACTTATATTTAAGAATACCTGCATGTTAGATCTGTAAGTGAGCTCCAGTGATTGTGCCGAAGCAGACACACACATGCTCGGGCTGTAGTGTGTGTTTGATGTGCCTCTGCACTGCAGTTATTGAAACCTGAAAGCAAAATCTTGAAAAGTGCCACACCATTAATTTCCCAAGAGCCTCTGAGCTTGAAAAATAAGCCGAGCTGTTACAGCACCGGCGGCTTGTGCCGGTTTAGTGTTTTGAGGCTCGGTCTGAGCTCTTGTGTCTGCTCTTGTTTCATCACTGTGTGTTTGTCTTGTTTTCTGCAGTGGAATTGAGTTCTGCTCTGCCCATGCGGGTTCCTCCAGCCGCCATCCCCATGGACCTGCGTGTGGAAGCGTGTCCGGCGCTGGAGCCAGCGCGGCGCGAGCAGCAGCTACAGCAGGAGCTCATGGCGCTCAAACACAAGCAGCAGGTCCAGCGGCAGCTCCTTATCGCAGAGTTCCAACGGCAGCACGAGCAGCTCTCGCGCCAACATGAGGTCCAGCTGCAGGAGCACATGAAGGTCAGCCTAACCCTAACCCTAGTCTAGCTGCAGGAGCACATGAAGGTCAGCCTAACCCTAACCCTACTCTAGCTGCAGGAGCACATGAAGGTCAGCCGAACCCTAACCCTACTCTAGCTGCAGGAGCACATGAAGGTCAGCCTAACCCTAACCCTAGTCTAGCTGCAGGAGCACATGAAGGTCAGCCTAACCCTAACCCTACTCTAGCTGCAGGAGCACATGAAGGTCAGCCTAACCCTAACCCTAGTCTAGCTGCAGGAGCACATGAAGGTCAGCCTAACCCTAACCCTACTCTAGCTGCAGGAGCACATGAAGGTCAGCCTAACCCTAACCCTAGTCTAGCTGCAGGAGCACATGAAGGTCAGCCTAACCCTAACCCTAGTCTAGCTCCAGGAGCACATGAAGGTCAGCCTAACCCTATCCCTAGTCTAGCTGCAGGAGCACATGAAGGTCAGCCTAACCCTATCCCTAGTCTAGCTGCAGGAGCACATGAAGGTCAGCCTAACCCTAGTCTAGCTGCAGGAGCACATGAAGGTCAGCCTAACCCTAGTCTAGCTGCAGGAGCACATGAAGGTCAGCCTAACCCTAGTCTAGCTGCAGGAGCACATGAAGGTTATCCTAACCCTAGTCTAGCTGCAGGAGCACATGAAGGTCAGCCTAACCCTATCCCTAGTCTAGCTGCAGGAGCACATGAAGGTCAGCCTAACCCTAGTCTAGCTGCAGGAGCACATGAAGGTAACCCTAACCCTATTCTAGCTGCAGGAGTACATGAAGGTCACCCTAACCCTATTCTAGCTGCAGGAGTACATGAAGGTAACCCTAACCCTATTCTAGCTGCAGGAGTACATGAAGGTCACCCTAACCCTAACCCTATTCTAGCTACAGGAGCACATGAAGGTCAGCCTAACCCTATTCTAGCTGCAGGAGCACATGAAGGTCAGCTTAACCCTAGTCTAGCTGCAGGAGCACATGAAGGTCAGCCTAACCCTAGTCTAGCTGCAGGAGCACATGAAGGTCAGCCTAACCCTAGTCTAGCTGCAGGAGCACATGAAGGTTATCCTAACCCTAGTCTAGCTGCAGGAGCACATGAAGGTCAGCCTAACCCTATTCTAGCTGCAGGAGCACATGAAGGTAACCCTAACCCTATTCTAGCTGCAGGAGTACATGAAGGTCAGCCTAACCCTATTCTAGCTGCAGGAGCACATGAAGGTAACCCTAACCCTATTCTAGCTACAGGAGCACATGAAGGTCAGCCTAACCCTATTCTAGCTGCAGGAGCACATGAAGGTCAGCTTAACCCTAGTTTAGCTGCAGGAGCACATGAAGGTCAGCCTAACCCTAGTCTAGCTGCAGGAGCACATGAAGGTCAGCCTAACCCTAGTCTAGCTGCAGGAGCACATGAAGGTTATCCTAACCCTAGTCTAGCTGCAGGAGCACATGAAGGTCAGCCTAACCCTAACCCTATTCTAGCTGCAGGAGCACATGAAGGTCAGCCTAACCCTATTCTAGCTGCAGGAGCACATGAAGGTAACCCTAACCCTATTCTAGCTGCAGGAGTACATGAAGGTCACCCTAACCCTATTCTAGCTGCAGGAGTACATGAAGGTTACCCTAACCCTATTCTAGCTGCAGGAGTACATGAAGGTCACCCTAACCCTAACCCTATTCTAGCTACAGGAGCACATGAAGGTCAGCCTAACCCTAGTCCAGGTGCAGGAGTACATGAAGGTCAGCCTAACCCTAACCCTAGTCTAGCTGCAGGAGCACATGAAGGTCAGCCTAACCCTAGTCTAGCTGCAGGAGCACATGAAGGTCAGCCTAACCCTAGTCCAGGTGCAGGAGCACATGAAGGTTATCCTAACCCTAGTCTAGCTGCAGGACCACATGAAGGTCAGCCTAACCCTATTCTAGCTGCAGGAGCACATGAAGGTCACCCTAACCCTAACCCTATTCTAGCTACAGGAGCACATGAAGGTCAGCCTAACCCTATTCTAGCTGCAGGAGCACATGAAGGTAACCCTAACCCTATTCTAGCTGCAGGAGTACATGAAGGTCACCCTAACCCTATTCTAGCTGCAGGAGTACATGAAGGTAACCCTAACCCTATTCTAGCTGCAGGAGTACATGAAGGTCACCCTAACCCTAACCCTATTCTAGCTACAGGAGCACATGAAGGTCAGCCTAACCCTATTCTAGCTGCAGGAGCACATGAAGGTAACCCTAACCCTAGTCCAGGTGCAGGAATACATGAAGGTCAGCCTAACCCTAACCCTAGTCTAGCTGCAGGAGCACATGAAGGTCAGACTAACCCTAACCCTAGTCTAGCTGCAGGAGCACATGAAGGTCAGCCTAACCCTAGTCCAGGTGCAGGAGTACATGAAGGTCAGCCTAACCCTAACATGAAGGTCAGCATGTCGTCTGCGCATCAGCACTGACCCTTCACCTCAGGTTTGTATAGTGAGTATAGGGATGATTATGATTTTCATGTTTTAATTTAATTATAATCTTCTGTAAAAGTGGTAAGGGCCAGCTATTAATTTGAGTCTGGACTAACCTGAGATGATCCTGATCCTAACAGCTGACAGATCTTTGTCTCTCTCATCAGCATCAGCAGGAGCTTCTGGCCCTCAAGCATCAGCAGGAGCTTCTGGAGCATCAGAGGAAGATGGAGCAGCACCGGCTGGAGCAGGAGATGGAGAAACAGCAGCGCGAGCAGAAGCTGCAGCTCCTTAAGAACAAGGAGCGCGGGCAGGAGAGTGAGTTCTCCTAGTTCTGATCTCGAATTATAGAATACATTTGATGGCAGTAATAACAGATCTCACCCTATTGGTAATCGCTGTGCTTTGCTGTGACAGGTGCGGTAGCCAGTACTGAGGTGAAGATGCGCCTGCAGGAGTTTGTTCTGAATAAGAAGAAAGCGCTCGCTCAGCGCAGTCTCAACCACTGCATCTCCAACAACCCACGCTACTGGTATGGCTGAGACTTCTGATTGAAGATGCTCACACTGTTAGTTATTCAGACTCGAACGGATCAGAACTTATCAGTCAGAGTGGCAGAGTTAGCCAGATCCATACCTTCTCTTCACCCATACCATCTGTGGGTTTGTCACGCTCCTCTGGGAAACCCTGCCACCATCACCAACAATAATTTCTGAATTATTATGTTTGATCCTTTTACTCATCGTCTTGTCGGTATTGAAGCCTAACCTATGCATCAGGATTGTGTTACCCGCTATGTATATTTACAATGATTACTGCGTTCTGTCTTTCTCTTTTCAGGAAAACTCAGCACAGTTCTTTAGATCAGAGCTCCCCTCCTCAAAACACCCCCAGTGCCCACAGTCATCCTGCCATGGGCGTCTACGACTCCAAAGACTTCCCACTGCGCAAAACAGGTACGGCATGCCACACGGCGCTGTCAGAACACAGAAGACGCTGCAGACATGATAATGTGAAATTTTATTGCATGTTGTCATCGGTCCTTCTGCAAGGTGACAGAAATAACCGCTCTGTTTTGGTGAGAGTCTTGTCTTGAGTGACGTTTGACATGAACAGATCCGAACCCGTTAGAGGAACCGTCGCCTGGCACTGCTCATACCGTATCATCAGTCACTGAGTGCTGAAACCAGCGCTGGAGATGCGTGTGCACGCGTGTGTGAGTGCGCGCACTCGTGTGGGTGTGTGGGTGTGTGTACCTTGGAGAAACTCAACAGCAGTGCAAATAATGAAAAGACAATGCAGGAAATCTGAACGCTTGTGGCGGAAGACAAAACTTGCATTATAACATCTATAAAGACAGCCTTCATGCTTTCTAGGCAAAGCTAGACAGAGCTTCTTCTCAAATATTATAAACTGAAACATAAACAACACACGCACTCTTTTTGCTACTGTAGAGAGACTAAAAAAACATTCCAAGTGAAATGCTCTCAGACAGCACATGCAGCGAGTTTGCTTCCTTCTTCTCAGAGAAAATAACATCAAAAAGGTGAACAGCACATCCTTGAATTGCTCTGGGGTGGGAAAGATCAAACCACAACATCAGAAAGTTACTATGTCTGAGTTCGAAGCAATTGACAGTAACATTTTAAAAGAAATGGTACAGCACCTTAAAACATCAATCTGCGCCCTCCTGACTTTTTTCAAAAATGTGTTTAACTGTTTAGAAGCAGATCTTCTAGAAGTAATTAACTCCTCAGTAGGACCCCTGAGTGGGTAAGAACAGGCTCAGATTGGACCCTCGAGTGGTGAAGATCAGGCTCAGATCGGACCCTCGAGTGGTGAAGAACAGGCTCAGATTGGACCCTCGAGTGGTGAAGAACAGGCTCAGATCGGACCCTCATGTGGTGAAGAACAGGCTCAGATCGGACCCTCGAGTGGTGAAGAACAGGCTCAGATCGGACCCTCGAGTGGTGAAGATCAGGCTCAGATCGGACCCTCGAGTGGTGAAGAACAGGCTCAAATTGGACCCTCGAGTGGTGAAGAACAGGCTCAGATCGGACCCTCATGTGGTGAAGAACAGGCTCAGATCAGACCCTCGAGTGGTGAAGAACAGGCTCAGATTGGACCCTCGTGTGGTAAAGAACAGGCTCAGATCGGACACTCGAGTGGTGAAGAACAGGCTCAGATCGGACCCTCATGTGGTAAAGAACAGGCTCAGATCGGACCCTCGAGTGGTGAAGAACAGGCTCAGATCGGACCCTCGAGTGGTGAAGAACAGGTTTAGATCGGACCCTCGTGTGGTGAAGAAGAGGCTCAGATCGGACCCTAGAGTGGTGAAGAACAGGGTCAGATCGGATCCTCGAGTGGTGAAGAACAGGCTCAGATTGGACCCTCGAGTGGTGAAGAACAGGCTCAGATTGGACCCTCCAGTGGTGAAGAACAGGCTCATTTTGGACCCTCGAGTGGTGAAGAACCGCCATTATTAGATGCTCTGCTTTTCATGCTGGACAATCACTGTTCCTATAATGATGATTATTTTAAAGGTTTTTTGTTCTGTGAGGCTTCTTACAGGTTCTATCTTTAGTATAACTAGCACGTCCTTGAATGACTAAACCTCGTCCTGAATGAAACATGCACTCTATGTCCAAAAAGCAAGGCGGCTTGAATGAGCAGTTCCTGTTGTCATTGCAGCGTCTGAGCCGAACCTGAAGCTGCGCTCCCGTCTGAAGCAGAAGGTGTCTGAGCGCCGGAGCAGCCCGTTACTGCGTCGCAAGGACAGTCCGGTTGGCTCGCTGAAGAAGCGATCTCTGGATGCAGCAGGTGATGTGCAAGACACGCTCATGCTCATGGACACGTGAGAGTTTCACACAGACTAACTCCTGTCATTCTCTGTAGATTCAGCATGTAGCAGTGCTCCTGCTTCAGGACCCAGTTCCCCTAACAACAGCTCACACACAAGCCTGTGCGAGAATGGCCTCAGTGCACCCGAGGTGAGGTGTGTGTGTGTGTGTGTGAATATGTGTGTGTAAAAACATCCTCTTCTTCTATGGTCTAGCGTGTTTCCGCTCTAGTGTGTCTCTAGCGTGTTTCTGCTCTAGTGTGTTTAGTCTGCTGGCTCTATGATAAGTTATTCTTCTATAGAGTGGTGTGGGAGTGACCATCAGTAGTTTGCATTGCACATGTTCCCTTGACCAAAACCCAATAGGATTTTCCATAGGCTTTTGCATTATAGCAAAAAACAAGCTCTGTGATCAACAAATGTTTATGATGCTTGTATGTTTTGGCCATCAAGATAATTATATTTATGAATAGTGAAGCCAGATGTAAAACACTAAGGCTATAAACGGACCACACCTCAGTCCACAAACACAACGTCATCAGAACATCACCTTCAGTTTCTATCTCAAAACATTTAATTCCCAGAACGTTTGAGTTAGAGTAGTTTATGAAAGCACAATGATGAGCATAAGGAGGCTGTATAAGCGGACTCAGGTGACCTGCTCACTGATGACGCTTAATGTCCGACAGCCTCTGTTGTCGCATTAACACCCTTTAACAGCAATCCAGAGTGCGGTAATACTGATGTACTGTGTCATATAATAAAACGTGAAAGTGTCTTGAGCTTGTGTTCACCACAGACCTTATTTCAGCCATTTAAGCAAAATCCCATTAAAAAAAACTTTGATTTCGGGATGATGGAACAGGAAGTTTTGGCCTACAGTAATGTCATACCTGCACCTCTGTATTGTAGTTCCCTTTGGGTAAAAATGTGAATGTGCTCCAGTCGTGTCACAGGCCCGCTCGTGATCCGGTCAGTCAGCTGTCGCTCTACACGTCTCCTTCCCTGCCCAACATAACCCTGGGTCTGCCCGCCAGCGCCACCAACAACGTGAGTATGTTTGGTACGCCACCAAACACCCTCTGTTTTCCATTGCCTTTGTCTTGTTTTTTCTAGTAATCATATGCTTTCTTCCTAACATCATTAAAATGAGATGCATTTACAGAATATTTCTAGAAGCGATGAGCAAACAGTTTCTTCTTGCTCCAAGTATTTATCAAACCATAGAAAAATTATTACAGCGAGTTAGATGCTCTCGATGTGTGACAGATGCTCTGAAGTCTGATTTTAACTTACATACACGATGGTTTCGCCAAACATTCTTACATATTCTTACAGATGTACATCTAACAATGATAGATCTCGACCTGTCGCGATAATATATAAAACTACTGATATTAGAGTAACAATTACAAAACAATAAAATAAAGTGTATTTAGTTCCCTTCTGGAGCTTGTAAGGGTTCAGTTTGACAAGATGCTTTATCCCATTTGACCCTTAATGAAGAAATATTATTCCCACTGATTTGTGTTTGAGAATCGGTCAGGATCGTGTGTTTGAGCTCTGGACCGGTTTGGTCAGTGCTCGCCTTTCTTTGCTTCTTAATGTGATGCTTAGGAAAAGATTGAGTTTATGTTTGTCATTTCTTCATCAAGGTGACATCTGCCCAGCCGGACAGTGAACATTTGTCTGTGACTGGTTTACCCACAAGCACACCATTCCTAGCTGGTTCTCACCTTCCTTCATTCCTTGGCAATTCAGACACTGCAAACTCCCACAATGCACTGCTGCAGCACATGGCGCTTCTGGAGCAATCTGCCCCGCCTAGTCCTTTAGCCGCAGGTGAGTGGAGCTCTGAGTTGGACTAAAGATAATGCAGTCTGTTACTAACCTCTTGATTTGAGCAATTGCTGAGCGTTTCCCAGGGCCGCTGTGACGGTTCTGTCTCTGTGCCGGCGGGGAGACTGTACCGCCTCTGTGCCGGCGGGGAGAAGGGTCCGCCTCTGTGCCGGCGGGGAGAAGGGTCCGCCTCTGTGCCGGCGGGGAGAAGGGTCCGTCTCTGTGCCGGCGGGGAGAAGGGTCCGTCTCTGTGCCGGCGGGGAGAAGGGTCCGTCTCTGTGCCGGCGGGGAGAAGGGTCCGTCTCTGTGCCGGCGGGGAGAAGGGTCCGTCTCTGTGCCGGCGGGGAGAAGGGTCCGTCTCTGTGCCGGCGGGGAGAAGGGTCCGTCTCTGTGCCGGCGGGGAGAAGGGTCCGTCTCTGTGCCTGCGGGGAGAAGGGTCCGTCTCTGTGCCAGCGGGGAGACGGTTCTGTCTCTGTGCCAGCGGGGAGACGGTTCTGTCTCTGTGCCGGCGGGGAGACGGTTCTGCCTCTGTGTTAGTGGAGAGACGGTTCTGCTTCTGTGTTAGCGGTGAGACAGGTCTCCCTCTGTGCCATCGGAGAGACACGGAGAGACACCATGTGTGTGCGTGTGTGTGCGCCTGTACGCTCGTGTTCATGAGGTGTGTGTTCTGCACAGGTATGGCAGGAGCCGGTGTGTGTGTGTGTGTGTGTGTGTGTGTGTGTGTGTGTGTGTGTGTAAGTGCCCGTAAGCTTGTGTTCATGAGGTGTGTGTGTGTGCGTATGTGTGTGAGCGCCCGAAGGCTTGTGTTCATGAGGTGTGTGTGTTCTGCACAGGTATAACAGGGGCCGGCGTGTCTCCGTGCCTTCAGAAGCTGAGGCAGCACCGCCCCCTAGGGCGAACTCAGTCTGCTCCTCTGCCTCAGAGCGGTCAAGCTCTTCAGCAGCTCGTCGTCCAGCATCAGCATCAGCAGTTCCTGGAGAAACACAAGCAGACCTTCCAGCAGCTTCACATAAACAAGGTCAGAGGTCACACTTCTCACCCTAACCCTAACCCACGTAATCATTGAAGTACTGCATGAATTAGGGTGAGAAGTTTGATCTTTAGTCAGAGATCACACTTCTCACCCTAATGGTGTTGTTTAATTGGCGCCCATATTAAATAACAAATCAGTTTTTACAACAGAAAGGAATCAATCAAAAACTTACTTTAGCTTTTCTTCCAAAACTAAATCAATGTCCTATTATCACTGTAGAGCTGAAGCATCTTTGTTGTGAAAGCGCTGTATAAATGAAGGTGACTGGACTCGACTCGACTCGCTGTGCAGCATCCAGAATACAGACACTAGAGTGCGATTGGTTCTTGGACTGGGACACTTCTCTCTCTGGGAAAATAGAAATGCTTCTTTTGAACAAAAGATAAAGACAAGGCAATAAAAGAGCCGTTCATGACCTTAGGTACGACATCCGCAGCTTCAGCTTTTTCAGTGTTTAGTTTTTTCTTCAGTTCAGGAACGTAATCATTGAAGTACTGCATGAATAAAAGATTCAGTCTACAGATGTTAAACATTCATTGAATAGGTAGACAAAGGCGCTGACAATGCAGGTCATGGGTTCAATTCCCAGGAAACACACAGTCATTAAGGACACCTTCAGTGCACTCAGGTCACTCTCAATAAAACTGTTCTCTGCTGCTCTCCGTCCCACTCACTCTTACTTATGCCCTTGATTCAACCAAAGTGAGTCCATTTATTCAACGGTCAAGCCAAGACTTCATTGCTCACTATCCTGAATAAAGAGCAGTTTTCTTGCCTTTCTAACTGAGGCTAACACCTGAAAATGGTACAAGAAAGCATGGTGAAAAAGTGGAAAATGTTTAAAAGTAGAGTGGCTCTAACAACGGCGAGGTCATGGGTTTGATTCTCAAGGGATTCATGAACTGATAACATGTACTCCTTTAATGCAATGCAAGTTGCTGTGGAGAGAATCTGCTAAACTCATCATGTGTTTACAGTAACAGCAGTGTATTTAATACTGATACTGATGAATCTTTCCTCTGGCTGTCTGTCTGTCAGATGTTGGGTAAACCGAGCGATCGGCAGCACCAGAGTCACCCAGAAGAGACAGAGGAAGAGCTGAGAGAGCAGCAGGATCCAACTCAGACGGAGACCCTTCCCATGAACATCTCCATTAAACAGGAACCTCCGGACTTGGCAGAGGAGCAAAGACCAGAGGAGCCTGAGCTGCTCTTCAAACAGGTGAGAAGAACACCTGGAGCTCAAGAGGAGAGATGTGTGTTTGCCGTTTCTGTCGCCCTCCTGTGGCTGTAGCCAATGCACATACCTGTGTGTTTGTGTGTGTGTGAGTAGCAGGCTCTTCTACTGGAGCAGCAGAGGATCCATCAGCTCAGAAACTATCAGGCATCGATGGAGGCGGCTGGAGGCTCAGTGAGTTTCCCAGGGCATCGGCCCCTCTCCAGAGCGCAGTCATCTCCGGCCTCTGCCTCGTTCATCAGCGCGCAGGAACAGCCATCCAAAGCTCACGTTACCACAGGTGCAGCTCCAGCCTGACATTCACTCTAGTCCTCTCCCTAACTTTCAGATTGTTGAACTTTTCAGTGAAGTTTTCTGTGTGTGCATTCTTCTTTAGGTCTGGTGTACGACTCTCTCATGCAGAAGCACCAGTGCATGTGTGGAAACACCAACACACACCCTGAACACGCGGGCCGCATCCAGAGCATCTGGTCTCGGCTGCAGGAGACGGGTCTGCGCAGCCAGTGTGAGGTGTGACACACTCCAACATCTGCCCTTCATACATGAGCTGAATCCGTCTCACTGAAACTCCTGTAACGGAGACATCGGCCATTCATACATGAGCTGAGTCTGTCTCACTAAAACTCCTGTAACGGAGACATCGGCCATTCATACATGAGCTGAGTCCGTCTCACTGATACTCCTGTAACGGAGACATCGGCCCTTCATACATGAGCTGAGTCCGTCTCACTGAAACTCCTGTAACGGAGACATCGGCCCTTCATACAGTACATGAGCCGAGTCTGTCTCACTGAAACTCCTGTAACGGAGACATATATGAGTTGAGTCCGTCTCAACACAGGTGTAAGATGAGCGCTCTTACACAGAGTTCTCTCCAGCCTGTCCTTATAAGACATGGCAGTATCAATCAGCCAATCAGAATAGCGTGTGGGCGGAGTCTCTCTGCAAGCACACTGCACTCACAAACACATGAATCATCAAATTATTAATTATTATTATAGTGCATAATTTTAAAATTATTAAAAAATACATACTCTGACTGAAACAGTCTTTGAATACCCTTGTTCACAGTTTGAACTTTCTTGTTTCCTTTTCAGTTTAGGTGAATTATCCATAACGGCTCTCAGTATGGCTATAAAGGGTACACAAAATGATATTCAAAATCACATTAGATGCTTTTAACATTAAATAAAACGTGTAATCAGTTGCTGAGATTATCACCGCCATATTTTGTTGTTCCAATCGCCACTGTTAGGACAAAATATGAGATGCCTCTATCACACCTGGTTAGGACACACTGTCACGGTTTGATTAACCGGTGTATTGTGCTGCAATAATAAAGCGAGTATTGTTTTATTGACGAGTGTTGATTTCTGGATTATTTCCCAGAGCCCTTCTCATGAGGTGTCAGCAGGTGGCGCTCTAGTCAATCTCTCTGTCCTTTGGTTTTCAGTGTATTCGTGGAAGAAAAGCCACATTAGAGGAGCTGCAGACGGTCCATTCTGAAGCTCATGTCATGCTGTATGGGACCAACCCACTGCGGCAGAAACTGGACAGTAAGACTTCTCCAACTCTAACCCATCTCCAACTCTAACCCTTCTCCAACTTCAATCCTTCCCCCACTTTAATCCTTCTCCAACTCTAACCCATTTCCAACTTTAACCCTTCTCCAACTCTAACCCTTCTCCAACTCTAACCCTTCTCCAACTCTAACCCTTCTCCAACTCTAACCCTTCTCCAACTCTAACCCTTCTCCAACTCTAACCCTTCTCCAACTCTAACACTTCTCCAACTCTAACCCTTCTCCAACTCTAACCCTTCACCAACTCTAACCCTTCTCCAACTCTAACCCTTCTCCAACTCTAACCCTTCTCCAACTCTAACCCTTCTCCAACTCTAACCCTTCTCCAACTCTAACCCTAACCCAACTCTAACCCTTCTCCAACTCCAACTCTAACCCTTCTCCAACTCTAACCCTTCTCCAACTCCAATCCTTCTCCAACTCCAATCCTTCTCCAACTCTAACCCTTCTCAAACTCTAACCCTTCTCCAACTCCAATCCTTCTCCAACTCTAACCCTTCTCCAACTCTAACCCTTCTCCAACTCCAATCCTTCTCCAACTCTAACCCTTCTCCAACTCCAATCCTTCTCCAACTCTAACCCTTCTCCAACTGTAACCCTTCTCCAACTCTAACCCTTCTCCAACTCTAACCCTTCTCCAACTCCAATCCTTCTCCAACTCTAACCCTTCTCCAACTCTAACCCTTCTCAAACTCTAACCCTTCTCAAACTCTAACCCTTCTCCAACTTTAACCCTTCCCCAACTCTAACCCTTCTCCCACTTTAACCCTTCTCCCACTCTAACCATTTTCTAACTCCAATCCTTCTCCAACTCTAACCCTTCTCCAACTGTAACCCTTCTCCAACTGTAACCCTTCTCCAACCCCAACCCTTCTCCAACTCTAGCCCTTCTCCAACCCTAACCCTTCTCCAAATGTAACCCTTCTCCAACTTTAACCCTTTCCCAGCCCTATACCTTCCTCATGTCCTCGGACAGGCTTCACTGATGATCTCTCTCATCTGTCTCTCTCGTCTCAGGCTCGCTCATATCCATGTTTGTCAGGTTGCCGTGTGGCGGGATTGGGGTGAGTAGAAAAAAACATCAGGACTGTGTTCAAAATCGCCTCCCTTTCCCTCATTCCCTGTTCCCTACATTACTCCACTAGTATAGTCCCCTTGAAGGAGGGAAGGAAAACAAGTGCATTTGGACACTGAGCGCTGCTTCTGTGGTTTAATAATCATTTGAGACCTAGCAAACGGGCAGCTCCAGTACTAACTAGAAGATGGATCTCTAACTGAACCATAATAATCAAACAATCTAATAAAATATAAACGTATTTTTATGATATTACGCTGTAGCCACTTGGAGGATGATTGAGTTGTGGCGCCATCTTCTGGAGAGATGCTGGAATTCATTCTCCATGACCAGTGCATTATGGGTATTCTCTAGCTGATGAGTGTGCAGTGGTTGGACACTCATTGCAGTGCATTGTGGGATCAAATGAGTGCACTCGGTTTCGGACACAGCTGGACCCGTCTCCAGAATATCTTCTTCATTCTGGATTGTTTCTTGTATGTGAAGGTGGACAGTGACACGGTCTGGAACGAAGTCCACTCATCGAGCGCAGCGCGTCTGGCCGCCGGTTCTGTGGTCGAACTCGTCTTCAAAGTGGCATCCGGAGAGCTCAAGGTCCGCTGTCTTTTGCTCTGTTTCTCTCTCTGTTTGTGTGTGTGTGTGTGTGTGTGTGTGTGTGTGATTTGATTGACGAAGAGTGCCGTGTGTCTCGTTGCAGAACGGCTTCGCTGTGGTTCGGCCTCCAGGTCATCATGCAGAGGAAAGCACGCCAATGTGAGTCTCTGCACTCGTGTCGATCTTCCCTTTATCCCTTATTCATGTCAGTAATGCTGGTACTCTCATCCAATCACAGGGGCTTCTGTTACTTTAACTCTGTTGCCATAGCAGCGAAACTCTTACAGCAAAGACTCAATGTCAGCAAAATCCTGATTGTTGATTGGGTGAGTTCGTTTTGAGAAAAGTCTTGGCACTAAGGCAGAGTTTTCTTTTTAGTTTTACTCTTAATGATTTTTGTTCAACTATATCCAGGACGTTCATCACGGCAACGGGACTCAGCAAGCGTTCTATGACGATCCCGGCGTTCTGTACATTTCTCTTCATCGATACGACGATGGCAACTTCTTCCCGGGCAGCGGCGCTCCGGAAGAGGTAATGCCGAGAACATGAGCTGGACTACGTCCAGGTTTTTGTATTTCCTTACTTTTTTTCTTACACTGCCTTTCAACAGGTGGGAAGTGGGCCGGGAGTCGGTTTCAATGTCAATGTGGCGTTTACTGGAGGCCTGGAGCCGCCGATGGGAGACCCGGAATATCTCACAGCTTTCAGGTAACAGCGTCTCTCCCCGCCGGCACTCTCTCTCTCTCTCTCTCTCTCTCTCTCTCTCTCTCTCTCTCTCTCTCTCTCTCTCTCTCTCTCTCTCTCTCTCTCTCTCTCTCTCTCTCTCTCTCTCTCTCTCTCTCTCTCTCTCTCTCTCTCTCTCTCTCTCTCTCTCTCTCTCTCACTCACTCACTCACTCACTCACTCACTCACTCACTCACTCACTCACTCACTCACTCACACCGGAGGAGCCGGAGGTCCAGCCAGAGCTCAAGAGCCGGAGGTCCGTCGACTGTAAGCTTTAGCAAGAGCTCGAGAGCTGGAGGTCCATCGATTGTCAGCTTTAGCCAGATCTCGAGAGCCGGAGGTCCGTCGATCGTCAGCTTTTAGCCAGAGCTCGAAAGCCGGAGGTACGTCGATCATCAGCTTTAGCCAGAGCTCGAAAGCCGGAGGTCCGTCGATCGTCAGCTCGATCTTCAGAAGGAGAAGTTCCCCCAGAGTCTGTGTTTCACATCAGAGCTGAAGATTCAGAAACACCCATTGCTCATTAATGTGAAGGCTGGTGTTGTTCATTGTGTCTCAGGACGGTGGTTATGCCGATCGCCAGCGAGTTTGCTCCGGATCTGGTGCTGGTCTCAGCCGGGTTTGACGCTGTGGAGGGACATCCGCCGCCGCTGGGAGGATATAAACTCACCTCCCGATGTAAGCTTTCATCATGAGCGAGAGACCTGAACTGACGTAACAGGTGTATTCATGATTGGGCCGCTTCAGTTAAAGCCAGCAACATGTTTTTTAATTGCAACAGGTTTAGGTCACCTGACCAAGCAGCTGATGGGATTGGCCGGGGGTCGCGTGGTCCTGGCGCTGGAGGGAGGTCATGACCTCAGGGCCATATGTGACGCGTCTGAGGCCTGTGTCTCAGCGCTCCTCGGAATAGAGGTAGTATTGATTACCCATCTTCCTTTGCTTTGTAAGTTTCTCGTTACAGGCAGATCTGTGGTTTGATAATGATGATTGTGTGTGTGTGTGTGTGTGTGTGTGTGTGTGTGTGTGTGTGTGTGTGTGTGTGTGTGTGTGTGTGTGTGTGTGTGTGTGTGTGTGTGTGTGTGTTTTGAACAGCTAGAGCCGCTTCCAGCAGACATCCTGAAGCAGAGACCCAATGAAAACGCGGTCAGATCCCTGCAGAAAGTCCTAGAAAGTCACAGTGCGTATTTCAAGTCTTCATTTTCTTTTCACAAAGTAGTAGAAGTCTACAGGGCAAGACAAACTTTAAAATGCAGTTTGACAGAAGAGTGTGTGCACTAGAGAATAGTGTGACAGAATCACTTACTGACCTGTATAGACACCTCAACACCAGAGCGAGGTGTACATGTTACAAGAGTCGAGCCCATGCTGTGCAGGAACAGAGTAGAGCTATAAATTGACTTTATTTGACTCATGAACGACAAAAGCACAGGATGGATGACAGTTAATGTGTCATTGTGTTCAAACCGATCAGATGACAGTGACATTTATGATAAGGATTACACACTAACGCTTGTCACGCCTCCAAAATATTCTTCACTTCATAGACTTTGGACTGTAGGAGATTTTTGCTTCTTTTTACAAACCTAACCATCGTTGCTGACACACATGCTGTCAGTAAAGCTGGACAACGGTTGATGTGTTTGTTTGTATGTGTGTGTGTGTGTGCGTGTGTGTGCAGGTCAGTACTGGATGTCCATCCAGCGGCTCGTGTCCGGAGTCGGTCTGTCTCTGCTGGAAGCTCAGAGGGGCGATTCTGAAGAGAACGAGACGGTGACGGCAATGGCTTCTTTATCTGTGGCGGCCATGGAGAAAAGGTACAAGTGTTTCTCTCCTCCCTATCTTGCCTTTCGTCTTCTAAAACCCTCTCTTCTACCTTAGAACGGAGGATGAACCCATGGAAGAGGAGCCGCCGATGTAGGGATGGGAGTTTTACCAAACGTCCGAGCTCTTCTGGGTCTCGTCTGACGGAGACTCTCGCTGAGGGCAGAGAGAGTCGTCAGGGCACAAAGGCTAACTCAACACGTTAGCGCTGTAGCCCGCTAGCACTGTGGCCCCAATGCAACGCATTCAAGCTGAAGTCACTTGAGATGTTTGTTTTTGGAGATTTCTGTCCTATTGGCTTGATATGTCGTTTAAATCAGCCAGCAGATCATTCTGACAGAAGGATGGATGTGAAACAAGGGTCGGATGAACCCACCATCACACCACTAGCACTGCAGTGTTTCACCACACGGTGGAGCCAGGACTCGTCTGCACACTTTACTGAAGCTTCTCAGAGAGGCTGTGCCTTTGTTGAGACTGCGAGGACTACGAATGAATTCTAAGGAGATTTGCCTTAAGTCAGTAATGTCATGAACACATTATCCACCATTCCAGTGTGTTTGGAGAAGAGAACACCTTTTCAGCATGTTTACTTGGACAGCGGTGTTCACGCTTCAGTTCTCAATACATTGATGACTCTTGTCTTCTGTTCGATGAGCTGTACTAACGGCTCAAAACCTTCTAGGTGATGCTTTAAGTGGCTCAACGTCATGCCACGGAGCTGAAGGCAGGCGTTGGGTTATTGACCTGCATGTGCACTACAGGAAAAACCTACAAAACAACTGTAATTAAAATGGAGAACAGAATTTCTGACCAAAGCATGAGTTAGCATCTTGTGTTGCACCTTTTTCTACACACAGTCTTGAAAAGTGAGGTGTTCGACAGATTACAAGACCACAGTGTATGTTAAATGATTTTTCTTCATTCCATTGGATTTACATGGAGAAAAAAGATCCAGTCTGGAGAATACTGTGTACAAAATCAGCTTGTGTTCGTAACCTCTTCAGCTCTCCAAACAAACTGTTGCCACTTTGATAATGTTGGAAACCCCCCAAGCATGAGGCAGGATTGGTACCTACAAAATCAATACAATATGCATGTGAAATGTTAATTTTATTTGCTTTCCAGAGCATCACTCTCCTACGAACTTTGAGCCGTGTCTCTCAGAACAGTTTCACCTCCAGAAGAATCGAGTTGTTTCGTCTTACTTGCCAACTGTTAAAACGCTTTGTTTTGGTTTAGTTGCTGGTTATTTTTTTAGCAGTTAGGTTTTAGCAATTCATTAAATTCCTGTCATTCCAACTTTGTACAGTTTTCTTTGTTCAGAATATGTTATTGTTGCTTCTTATTATTTGTGTTAGTGGATTTTAGTTCCATGCATTACTTTTGCAAGACTTTATAACCGGTTCATGGGTTTTCAAGCATTGGCACAGACTGATTGTGTACTACGTTCTGTTCATAGTAGATTTGTATATTAAAGGTAATTTAAATACAGTATATGAATATGAAGACCTGTCATCCGCCCTGTGTTTTGTGTGCATGGATGTAATATTTTGTAAGCAGCACAAGCTGGTCTCAAATATACAAACCCTTTTTTAAAGATGGTTTAAGAGTGTATAACAATCAGCTCTGTCAATGGAACTAACCTGGTAAATGCAATTGGTTGATGGTCAGTGATTCATTCCTTCATTGTTTTGTTTTTTTTATTTTAGAGTTAAACGGTATGTCTATGACTAAGTGAAATAATAAAATAAAATAAGATTAATTCAAAGCATTTCAATTGTATCCCTCTTTTAAAATAGACAGGAACACAAGCAAAAGATCTAAGACATGGTTTGTTATTTTCACTACATACTAAAATTCCCACAACGTTGTTAGTTTTGAATGACGGAGTTGAAGAATAAATAATCACAGCTCATGACCAGCAACAATACACACGTCCAGTGCGTGGTGCTGCCCATGTTAATGACCTCTGTATCCTTAATTAACGTGAATCTAACAATTAATCAACTTAATGTTAATTAATTGTTGCTTTAGCTAATTTTTATTAAATTGAACAAGCTTTTTTTCGAGGGTGCTTATTTACAACAGGTGTATGATGTATGATTATGATTCAGGCAACATTACAGATCAGATTAGATCGGAACATTCAGAATACTTACCCAGTTCCATCTGGTTGAAGATCGGAATCATCACGCCACAGACGGTTTGATGAGGATCAGAGCCACTTGATGTTGTGTCGATGCGGCGAGACGGGAGAGGCTGATCTGGATGGGTTAGCCCTAACCTCACCATCTGATCCAGATACGGCCTGAATCCGGCCAACTGCAGTAAGCCTCGGGATAAACAGAGAGACTAAAATTAGCGTAGATGCCGTTTCTTCTGATGATGTAACGAGTACATCAGGTGTTATGGGAAGTGTTCCCGGTTCCGGCTGACCTAGTTAATGCAGCCTAACAATCATTAAACTGTTTTGAATAATAGAAACTGATAATGTTCTATGTGTATGCCATAGTAAAGAGATGTGATTTTAGTCTTGATTTAAACTCACAGAGTGTGTCTGCTTCCCGAACAATGCTAGGAAGACTATTCCAGAGTTTAGGAGCTTAATAGGAAAAAGATTGACCGCCTGCAGTTGATTTAGATATTCTAGGTTTTATCAACTGGCCAGAGTTTTCTTAACATAATGTGTTAAGAGCTCGCTTAAGTACTGGAGCTAAACCATTTAGTGCTTTGTAAGTAATAAGCAAGATTTTAAAATGTATGCGATGTTTAATAGGGAGCCAGTGCAGTGTTGACAGAACTGGACTAATATGATCATACTTCCTGGTTCTAGTAAGAACTCGAGCTGCTGCATTTTGGACCAGCTGGAGTTTGTTTATTAAGCGAGCAGGGCAACCACCCAGTAGAGCATTACAATAATCTAGCCTTGAGCTCATGAACGCATGTACTAACTGTTCTGATGATATCTCCCAATGGTAGGGTGAAAAGCAGCGGTCCTAACACTGAGCCTTGCGGTACCCCATACTGAACTTGTGCTCGGTGTGACATCTCTTCATTTACTGCTACAAACTGATAACGGTCAGATAAGAATGATTTAAACCATGCCAAAGCAGTTCCACTAACGCCAACATAAATTTCGAGTCCATTCAAAAGAAAATTGTGGTCGATAGTATCGAATGCAGCGCTAAGATCGAGTAACACAAATAGAGAGATACAACCATGATCAGATGATAAGAGTAAATCATTTGTAACTCTAATGAGAGCAGTCTCAGTACTATGATACGGTCTAAATCCTGACTGGAAATCCTCACAGATACCATTTCTTTCTAAAAAAAAAAAAAAAAAAAAAAGGAACATAATTGTGAGGATACTGCCTTTTCTAGTATTTTTGACAGAAAAGGTAGATTTGAGATCAGCCTGTAATTGATCTGAAGGCTCAAGTTTAATTTTTTAAATAAGAGGCTTAATAATAACCAGCATGAAAGTTGTAGGTACTTATCCTAATAACAATGATGAACTGATAATATTAAGACGAGGACCTATGACCTCTGGAAGCAGGTGTCTAAAGTGAAAGAGACAGTCAATAGTTTCTGTTGCAACATTGAGTTCTGGACTATCTGGGATGCTGAGAAAATTAAACTGATCAGGAAGATTATTTATAAAGCAATGTTTAGTGGTAGGGATGATTAGCCTGACAAGCCAGACCCACATCAAGATGTTTGGTCTGGAAACTCACCATAGGCAGGGCTCAGTCCGAGGGGCGGGATAAACGGTTGTCTTTCAAACTCCCTCTGCACGCGATAGGATAGCGGTACACCAACCGGAGCAACGACGGTGAAGGGGAGCTCACTCCTCGCTGACTGATTAAACATTCGCCGTATCCGGTCGGCTAAACTCGAACACATCTTCCCTTTTTAAGAATGACTTCAGTGCCGCTCTTTGTTCTTTTCTCAGAGGAAAGCTTAACTCCAAGTCTTCCGGAGGCGCGGGCAGAGCTGATTCGAAAGACCGCCGCAGTTCGCCAGTTTCTGTGTTTACTAGAAGACTGTGTTACTAGAAGCACGCAAACGCAACTCGGCCGTCGTCATTATGGCCCCGCCCGACGACTCTATAGCCTACACGATGTGATTGGGCCGTCCAGATTCTGAGGAATACAGCTCAGATAGGAATTGAGAGTTGCTAGACCACACTTGCGGGCAAATTAAATTAGCTGCCGCTAGGGTGCGTCTAGATTTCTAGGCTAAGGGATGATAGTTCTACCAAGTTTGTAATGAGGGGGTGGCTTTACAGCCTTGGCTAAAGGAAGGTTACACAAGACTGAAATGTCATCGCTTAGTAATAAGCTTTTTTTTAAATGCTGCCAAATGTTGAAGAATTGATGAATTCTTCTCTAATCTGTTTAATGAGGCATGCAGGAAAAACTTTACCGCCCTCATCTGGATACAGTGTAAAAACACATGTTCATGTCTGATCAGCATAGAAAGACTTCAGGACAGTGTTGGGGGACATGAAAGACATAAAACAATCAGAACCATCTGAAAATAAAGTCCCTGAACTAAGTGTAAAAAAAAACACATAGACACTTTCATAAACAATGATTTTCTAAACGGAAATTACAAAATGTAGCATGAAATTGTGTCATGTGTAATTTGCAATGATTGCCAGATAATTTACAATCTCTGCATTTGGGTAACAGAATATGCATATACTAAATGTACAGCCCATATGATCAGTGTTGATCATGACGGCCGATCGCTTGATATGCAGCAAATGGCATTAGATGAATAAAATGGATGCTGAAAGTGAAAATAAAGCGACACACACACACACACACACACACACACACACACACACACACACACACACACACACACACACACACTAATGCAGCTCCTAGCAACAGCACATTCTTCCTTCAGTCACAGAATGTGTGTTAGAGTGACTGAGACTCCATCAGCGTCTTCTGAGTCAAATATTAAACACTGCTGACTTTTTATAGCTTAGCATTCTTCACTAAAGCTTTCACAGATATTTAGCAGTTTAGATATTTTGATAAGAAATCGGTAACTGTAGTTTGGGGAACACATATTCACTATTAACTATGACTTCTGCCTCAATAAGCTCCTAATTTACTGCTTATTAATAGTTAGTAAGGTAGTTTTTGTAGCGTTTAAGTTTAGGTATTGGGTCGGATTAAGGGATGTAGAATAAGCTCATGCAGAATAAGGCTTTAATATGAGCTTTATTCAGAACTGATTCTTCTAACCCAAACAAAAGGCAGAATAATACTTTTACATTCACACACTTTAGTGAAGCTTTATTAGAGGGTTTCTTCAAGGTTGTAGTTACTTGAGTTGAATATTACCGCCTGAAAACCCTTTTTACCACAGATAAGACAACATGAAAGAAAGAGTCCTCTCTCACACACCAGGACATATTCAGTCTTTAGTCTAGGGTTAGGGTTAAGGTTAAGGTTATGCTTTCAGTGGAGATGTCACAATGAGCATATAACATGACTGCAAATTGAACCAACACTAACCCTACCACTGATAGAAAACTGTTGAAACTTTTTACATTCACTTCATTAATATGTTTCATATTAGCTCATGTGTCATAAATTTGTCCTGTTTGTATGAAGCATCTTAAATTAAAGCACTCGATGGTGGTTCATGATCTTCCCTCTCAACAGACCAAGATCTTCTTCAGAACTCACCATCAGCTAAAGTTTACAAAAAGGTTAAAAAGTGCCGAATGCTTCCAGCTTATCACTGAGATTAAACAACGAACAACAAATGATGAACAATCAGTCAAATTACTCTCTCTAGATCAGCTCAATTGAGAATGTTTTTCCGCCCAATTAGTCTAAACAAACAATCCAGATGTGTGTCAGAGCGCATTACAACTGAGCTCTGGGCCGACCTCCCAAACACGCAATTAACCACCCACTCTCATTTACACTGCTAATTAATGACAGACACTCACATACACAAAACTGTCTGAATGAAGACACACTAACTAAACTCTTTTTAAAATAATTTATCTATGAATCACTTTTCTTCCATGTCAACTAATGTCACCAAGAGGAGGCTGTCAGATTCAACTGAAGACTAACACCAGAGATAACACACACACACACACACACACACACACACACACACACACACACACACAGGACCTGGTTCTGGATGGGTTAGTGAAGAACTCTTCAAGCTCTCTCTACCTAAGCGCTCCATTTGTTGCCGTGGCAACAGCACCATTCCTGGCAAAAGTTCTGCCTCAAACTGCTCTCAACCTCCATTTGTTTAACATATGAAACAAAAAAATACAGCAATCCCCCAAGGTGCCAAGTGCTGACCCTTCATGAAGGTCATTCTACTGCCAGTAAAAATAAACAAATCAATTTAGCATGGGATGTCAGCGAATATCTGAGGGTTTATTGATTCATATTCTGTGTAAGCCAGAGGGCACATTGAGAGAAAGAGATAGCGACGAACATTTGAAAAACAAACTCTTGTTTTAAAAATTACTGAACTATGGAATGAATTGAAACTCCATTTTAGTGTTCCCCCCAAAGGCCTGATATACTCACAGCAAAGATCCTTCTCATGTTTCGCTCTGGGGTAAAAAGATGTTTGAAATATTATAGTGAAGATCCGTCCATGCTGAGGAGAACGACGTCTAGATGAATATGTGCTGCATGCTTTCCTCTCAATGACAAAATAAACACAACAAAAATGAAAATGCAGTGAGAAAAGATCTGATCAGCACTTTATATTTATTTATACAGGACTTAAAAATTCATCAAGGAGCCAACAGTCACTGTAGTAAACAGTGCCAGGTTTATAAGACAACTAGGTTAGGAAACCAGCTAGAGAAGAGAACAAGTGCTTGCGGAAGAGGTGTGTCTTCAGCTGCTTCATGAAAGATGTGATGTTAATAATAATAATAATAATAATAATAATAATACCTTTTATTTAAAGGGGCCTTTCAAGGCACTCAAGGACACCATACAAACAAGATATAAAATATGAAGCAAACAAAACAAACTTACGCATCAATCAATCATATCATTAAAAGCTATTTTAAACAGGTATGTTTTTATCTGAACTTTAAATTGGGAAATTGAATCCAGCTGTCGGATGTGTAGTGGTAAAGAATTCCATTCCTGCGTAACTAAAAACCATAATCCCAAAAGGGACTTGGACCTAAAGGGACCTAATCACTGAAAATTGGAACAGACAATAGTTCTGCCTTAGATGATCTCAGAGAGCAAACAGGAGTATACAGATGAAGAAGGTCTGAAAGGTAGAAAGGTGCCAAATTATCGAGAGCTTTATAAGGAGTACAATTTTGTAATGTACACGGTAACAGACAAGGAAGCCATTAGAGTTGGAAAAGAATAGGCGTAATATGATCAAAAATACACGAGTGGGTAACAATCCTGGCTGCTGACTTCTGAATTAACTGCAATATAGGAAGTTGTTTTTCAGGAATACCAAATAAGAGAGAATTACAATAATCAATCCGGGATGTAACCAAGGCATGTTCTAGGTGGTTCAGGTGGAGGTTGGCAGTTCCTTCCACCAGAGAACAGAGAAACTTTTTCAAAACTTTTTGCCTTGTTGTGAGGGAACAAGACATTTCTCATTCAGTGACCTGAGCTAGTGGAGGGAGCACACATTTATAGCAGTGCATTGGGCTGAAAACCAATTGTTCCAGTGCTAGTCTTGACCCTAACCGTTAGAACCTTAGACAGGGAGCCAGTAGAATCAGGAGGGGTGTGTAGATAAGGAGGGGTGTGGAGCGGGATCAGGAGGGGTGTGTAGATAAGGAGGGGTGTGGAGCGGGATCAGGAGGGGTGTGTAGATAAGGAGGGGTGTGGAGCGGGATCAGGAGGGGTGTGTAGATAAGGAGGGGTGTGGAGCGTGATCAGGAGGGGTGTGTAGATAAGGAGGGGTGTGGAGCGGGATCAGGAGGGGTGTGTAGATAAGGAGGGGTGTGGAGCGGGATCAGGAGGGGAGTGGGGCGGGATCAGGAGGGGTGTGTAGATAAGGAGAGGTGTGGAGCGTGATCAGGAGGGGTGTGTAGATAAGGAGGGGTGTGGAGCATGATCAGGAGGGGAGTGGAGCGCGATCAGGAGGGGAGTGGGGCGGGATCAGGAGGGGTGTGGGGCGGGATCAGGAGGGGTGTGGAGCGGGATCAGGAGGGGAGTGGAGCGGGATCAGGAGGGGAGTGGGGCGGGATCAGGAGGGGTGTGGAGCGGGATCAGGAGGGGTGTGTAGATGAGGGGTGTGGAGCGGGATCAGGAGGGGTGTGTAGATAAGGAGGGGTGTGGAGCATGATCAGGAGGGGAGTGGAGCGCGATCAGGAGGGGAGTGGGGCGGGATCAGGAGGGGTGTGGGGCGGGATCAGGAGGGGTGTGGAGCGGGATCAGGAGGGGAGTGGAGCGGGATTAGGAGGGGTGTGGAGCGGGATCAGGAGGGGAGTGGGGCGGGATCAGGAGGGGAGTGGGGCGGGATCAGGAGGGGAGTGGGGCGGGATCAGGAGGGGAGTGGAGCGGGATCAGGAGGGGTGTGGAGCGGGATCAGGAGGGGTGTGTAGATGAGGGGTGTGGAGCGGGATCAGGAGGGGTGTGTAGATAAGGAGGGGTGTGGAGCATGATCAGGAGGGGAGTGGAGCGCGATCAGGAGGGGAGTGGGGCGGGATCAGGAGGGGAGTGGAGCGGGATCAGGAGGGGTGTGGAGCGGGATCAGGAGGGGAGTGAATCCAGCTGTCGGATGTGTAGTGGTAAAGAATTCCATTCCTGCGTAACTAAAAACCATAATCCCAAAAGGGACTTGGACCTAAAGGGACCTAATCACTGAAAATTGGAACAGACAATAGTTCTGCCTTAGATGATCTCAGAGAGCAAACAGGAGTATACAGATGAAGAAGGTCTGAAAGGTAGAAAGGTGCCAAATTATCGAGAGCTTTATAAGGAGTACAATTTTGTAATGTACACGGTAACAGACAAGGAAGCCATTAGAGTTGGAAAAGAATAGGCGTAATATGATCAAAAATACACGAGTGGGTAACAATCCTGGCTGCTGACTTCTGAATTAACTGCAATATAGGAAGTTGTTTTTCAGGAATACCAAATAAGAGAGAATTACAATAATCAATCCGGGATGTAACCAAGGCATGTTCTAGGTGGTTCAGGTGGAGGTTGGCAGTTCCTTCCACCAGAGAACAGAGAAACTTTTTCAAAACTTTTTGCCTTGTTGTGAGGGAACAAGACATTTCTCATTCAGTGACCTGAGCTAGTGGAGGGAGCACACATTTATAGCAGTGCATTGGGCTGAAAACCAATTGTTCCAGTGCTAGTCTTGACCCTAACCGTTAGAACCTTAGACAGGGAGCCAGTAGAATCAGGAGGGGTGTGTAGATAAGGAGGGGTGTGGAGCGGGATCAGGAGGGGTGTGTAGATAAGGAGGGGTGTGGAGCGGGATCAGGAGGGGTGTGTAGATAAGGAGGGGTGTGGAGCGGGATCAGGAGGGGTGTGTAGATAAGGAGGGGTGTGGAGCGTGATCAGGAGGGGTGTGTAGATAAGGAGGGGTGTGGAGCGGGATCAGGAGGGGTGTGTAGATAAGGAGGGGTGTGGAGCGGGATCAGGAGGGGAGTGGGGCGGGATCAGGAGGGGTGTGTAGATAAGGAGAGGTGTGGAGCGTGATCAGGAGGGGTGTGTAGATAAGGAGGGGTGTGGAGCATGATCAGGAGGGGAGTGGAGCGCGATCAGGAGGGGAGTGGGGCGGGATCAGGAGGGGTGTGGGGCGGGATCAGGAGGGGTGTGGAGCGGGATCAGGAGGGGAGTGGAGCGGGATCAGGAGGGGAGTGGGGCGGGATCAGGAGGGGTGTGGAGCGGGATCAGGAGGGGTGTGTAGATGAGGGGTGTGGAGCGGGATCAGGAGGGGTGTGTAGATAAGGAGGGGTGTGGAGCATGATCAGGAGGGGAGTGGAGCGCGATCAGGAGGGGAGTGGGGCGGGATCAGGAGGGGTGTGGGGCGGGATCAGGAGGGGTGTGGAGCGGGATCAGGAGGGGAGTGGAGCGGGATTAGGAGGGGTGTGGAGCGGGATCAGGAGGGGAGTGGGGCGGGATCAGGAGGGGAGTGGGGCGGGATCAGGAGGGGAGTGGGGCGGGATCAGGAGGGGAGTGGAGCGGGATCAGGAGGGGTGTGGAGCGGGATCAGGAGGGGTGTGTAGATGAGGGGTGTGGAGCGGGATCAGGAGGGGTGTGTAGATAAGGAGGGGTGTGGAGCATGATCAGGAGGGGAGTGGAGCGCGATCAGGAGGGGAGTGGGGCGGGATCAGGAGGGGAGTGGAGCGGGATCAGGAGGGGTGTGGAGCGGGATCAGGAGGGGAGTGGAGCGGGATCAGGAGGGGAGTGGGGCGGGGCGGGATCAGGAGGGGAGTGGGCGGGATCAGGAGGGGAGTGGGGCGGGATCAGGAGGGGAGTTGGGCGGGATCAGGAGGGGAGTGGGGCGGGATCAGGAGGGGAGTGGAGCGGGATCAGGAGGGGAGTGGGGCGGGATCAGGAGGGGAGTGGGGCGGGATCAGGAGGGGAGTGGGGCGGGATCAGGAGGGGAGTGGAGCGGGATCAGGAGGGGAGTGGAGCGGGATCAGGAGGGGAGTGGAGCGGGATCAGGAGGGGTGTGGAGCGGGATCAGGAGGGGTGTGGAGCGGGATCAGGAGGGGTGTGTAGATAAGGAGGGGTGTGGAGCGGGATCAGGAGGGGAGTGGAGCGGGATCATGAGGGGTGTGTAGATAAGGAGGGGTGTGGAGCATGATCAGGAAGGGTGTGGAGCGGGATCAGGAGGGGTGTGGAGCGGGATCAGGAAGGGTTTGGAGCGGGATCAGGAGGGGTGTGGAGCGGAGCGGGATCAGGAGGGGTGTGGAGCGGGATCAGGAGGGGTGTGGAGTAGGATCAGGAGGGGTGTGGAGCGGGATCAGGAGGGGTGTGGAGTGGGATCAGGAGGGGTGTGGAGCGGGATCAGGAGGGGTGTGGAGCGGGATCAGGAGGGGTGTGGAGCGGGATCAGGAGGGGTGTGGAGCGGGATCAGGAGGGGTGTGGAACGGGACCAGTTGACCTGGTGGATGGTATATGGCCACAAGATGACGTTTGGCTAGACTAGTGACAGTGATGGCATGATGTTCAAAAGAGGTATAACTGCAGGGAAAAGAGATAGGAGAAAGTTTCCAGTTGGTGGAAATGAGTAGACCTATTCTGCCACCCTGCCCAGTTGGACAAGGTGTGTGTCTGCTGTGATCCATGTGTGATCCATGTGTGAACACCAGCAGCCATATCACCCTGTAGCCCAAGACTGGTTTCCCACTGAAGTTAAGCAGGGCTGAGCCTGGTCAGTACCTGGATGGGAGACCAACTGGGAAAACCAGGAAGCTGCTGGTAGAGGTGTTAGTGAGGCCAGCAGGGGGTGCTCACCCTGTGGTCTGTGTGGGTCCTAACGCCCCAGTATAGCGATGGGGACACTATACTGACAAAGAGCACCGTCTTTCGGATGAGACGTTAAACCGAGGTCCTGACTCTCTGTGGTCGTTAAAAATCCCAGGATGTCCTCCGGAAAGAGTAGGGGTGGTCCAGGTGGATGCTGCACATTGATGGTGGTTAAGGAGATTCCCCCTTCAATGTAAAGCGCTTTGAGTACCTTGAAAAGCGCTATATAAATCGAACACATTATTATTATTATTGATCAAAACCACATTAAGTTTGGATTTACTGGCAAAGGCTGGACTGAAGTGAGCTTTGTTGACAGTGGAACAACACACAGATCACAGAGCTGAACTAATCAGCAGAATTAACAGCACGGTCCCATGAAGATAAATGACTGATACGGCATCGCTCTGAACTATTTTCAAGACATTTAGTTGTGTTTGTGTCAAATTGATTTCATGAGAGCGCCCTAACTAACATGCCATCCTAACCCATGTGAGTGTTTAGCGATGGCGTCTGTCTTTCCGACAGCAGTAGGGCCAGTTTGCAGAGGCGTCGACTCATGACTATTCATCAGCACTCAGATCTCGCCGGAATATTCAAATGACACCACTGATATTTTCCAAACCTCTTCAACACACTGATCTCTCCTTGCTTATGAGAGTTTTGAGTGTGTGTGTGTGTGTGTGTGTGTGTGTGTGTGTGTGTGTGTGTGTGTGTGTGTGTGTGTGTGTAAAGAGAGTTATAGAAGGTGGAGATGCTTCCAACGGCTGGCATCCACCTCCATCCGTGCTGAAGGGAAAGAGGAGAGCGATGATGGAGGTAAAGGAGAAAGAGGAGAGAGAGGATGGAGATAAAGGCGAAAAGGAGAGAGATGATGGAGGTAAAGGAGAAAGAGGAGAGAGATGATGGAGGTAAAGGAGAAAGAGGAGAGAGATGATGGAGGTAAAGGAGAAAGAGGAGAGAGATGATGGAGGTAAAGGAGAAAGAGGAGAGAGCGATGATGGTGATAAAGGAGAAGAGGAGAGCAATGATGGAGATAAAGGAGAAATAGGAGAGAGATGATGGAGATAAAGGAGAAGAGGAGAGAGATGATGGAGATAAAGGAGAAAGAGGAGAGCTATGATGGAGATAAAGGAGAAAGAGGAGAGAGATGATGGAGATAAAGGAGAAGAGGAGAGAGATGATGGAGATAAAGGAGAAAGAGGAGAGCTATGATGGAGATAAAGGAGAAAGAGGAGAGAGATGATGGAGATAAAGGAGAAGAGGAGAGAGATGATGGAGATAAAGGAGAAAGAGGAGAGAGATGATGGAGATAAAGGAGAAAGGAGAGAGAGATGATGGAGAAAGAGGAGAGAGAGATGGTGGAGATAAAGGAGAGAGAGGAGAGAGATGATGGAGATAAAGGAGAAGAAGAGAGAGATGATGGAGATAAAGGAGAAAGAGGAGAGAGATGATGGAGATAAAGGAGAAGAGGAGAGAGATGATGGAGATAAAAGAGAAAGAGGAGAGAGATGATGGAGATAAAGGAGAAAGGAGAGAGAGATGATGGAGAAAGAGGAGAGAGAGATGGTGGAGATAAAGGAGAGAGAGGAGAGAGATGATGGAGATAAAGGAGAAGAAGAGAGAGATGATGGAGATAAAGGAGAAGAGGAGAGAGATGATGGAGATAAAGGAGAAAGAGGAGAGAGAGATGATGGAGATAAAGGAGAAATAGGAGAGAGATGATGGAGATAAAGGAGAAATAGGAGAGAGATGATGGAGATAAAGGAGAAGAGAGAGATGATGGAGATAAAGGAGAAAGAGGAGAGCGATGATGGAGATAAAGGAGAAAGAGGAGAGAGATGATGGAGATAAAGGAGAAGAGGAGAAAGATGATGGAGATAAAGGAGAAGAGGAGAGAGATGATGGAGATAAAGGAGAAAGAGGAGAGAGAGATGGTGGAGATAAAGGAGAGAGAGGAGAGCGATGATGGAGATAAAGGAGAAAGAGGAGAGAGATGATGGAGAAAGAGGAGAGAGAGATGGTGGAGATAAAGGAGAGAGAGGAGAGCGATGATGGAGATAAAGGAGAAAGAGGAGAAAGATGATGGAGATAAAGGAGAAAGAAGAGAGAGATGATGGAGAAAGAGGAGAGAGAGATGGTGGAGATAAAGGAGAGAGAGGAGAGCGATGATGGAGATAAAGGAGAAAGAGGAGAGAGATGATGGAGATAAAGGAGAAGAGGAGAGAGATGATGGAGATAAAGGAGAAAGAGGAGAGAGATGATGGAGATAAAGGAGAAAGGAGAGAGAGATGATGGAGAAAGAGGAGAGAGAGATGGTGGAGATAAAGGAGAGAGAGGAGAGAGAGAGGATGGAGATAAAGGAGAAGAGGAGAGAGATGATGGAGATAAAGGAGAAGAGGAGAGAGAGATGATGGAGATAAAGGAGAAAGAGGAGAGATAGATGATGGAGATAAAGGAGAAAGAGGAGAGATAGATGATGGAGATAAAGGAGAAAGAGTAGAGAGAGAGGATGGAGATAAAGGAGAAGAGGAGAGAGATGATGGAGATAAAGGAGAAGAGGAGAGAGAGATGATGGAGATAAAGGAGAAAGAGGAGAGATAGATGATGGAGATAAAGGAGAAAGAGGAGAGAGAGATGATGGAGATAAAGGAGAAAGATAAGAGAGATGATGGAGATAAAGGAGAAAGAGGAGAGAGAGATGATGGAGATAAAGGAGAAAGAGAAGAGAGATGATGGAGATAAAGGAGAAGCTGAAGGTCACTAACGCTGGGATCTGAAGGGTCTTGTCAGACATTTGGCCTCGTGTCGGCGCTCCTGATGGACGCTCTAAGCTTCACTGAATGGCCTTGAGCGGAGCGTCCTGAGAAGAGTTACGGTTTACAGGCACACTCGCCACATCCATAACCCTCCCCGTCAGCTTCTGATCAGCTTCATGCTGAATTTGGACTGACACCAAATATGACATTTAGATGAAACAACAACATCAGGGAATTTCTGTAAACATGTTTGTATCCGTGTAAATGCACATGTTTGTGGGATCTGGCTCTGCAACATGCTAACTTGGCTCTGTTGCCATAGCGACCACGAGCAGGCCAAGCATCTCTTGCCTGCCACGATTCTGATCCGACCTTTACGAGCCGCTCTGGTTTTGAACTCAAGAGCTCAAGGGCTACTCCAGTACGGCTCGTTTATAACACCTCAGGTCAGGTCAGGAGCGTTCTTCAGGGTTAGTGACGCTGCACATCGGTTCAGAGCACAGGCTTCTGACGGTCGTTCTGGAAGAGATAATCATGAGGGACCGTGATCATCTACTCTACTGTCTGTAATCTTTGAGTCCTGCCAATGGAGGTCATGCCAGCGGATGCCAATGGAGGTCATGCCAGCGGATGCCAATTCTTCACGCCAACGGATGCCAATCAAGGTCAGGCCAGAGGATGCCAATGGAGGTCATGCCATCGGATGCCAATGGAGGTCATGTGACGCCAACGGATGCCAATCGAGGTCATGTGACGCCAACGGATGCCAATCGAGGGTCATGCCAGAGGATGCCAATCGAGGTCATGTGACGCCAACGGATGTCAATCGAGGTCATGTGACGCCAACGGATGTCAATCGAGGTCATGTGACGCCAACGGATGTCAATCGAGGTCATGTGACGCCAACGGATGTCAATCGAGGTCATGTGACACCAACGGATGCCAATCGAGGTCATGTGACGCCAACGGATGCCAATTGAGGTCATGTGACGCCAACGGATGCCAATCGAGGGTCATGCCAGAGGATGTCAATCGAGGTCATGTGACGCCAACCGATGTCAATCGAGGTCATGTGACGCCAACGGATGTCAATCGAGGTCATGTGACGCCAACGGATGCCAATCGAGGGTCATGCCAGAGGATGCCAATCGAGGTCATGTGACACCAACGGATGTCAATCAATGTCATGTGACGCCAACGGATGTCAATCGAGGTCATGTGACGTCAATGGATGTCAATTGAGGTCATGTGACGCCAACGGATGTCAATCAAGGTCATGTGACGCCAACGGATGTCAATCGAGGTCATGTGACACCAACGGATGCCAATCGAGGTCATGTGACGCCAACGGATGCCAATTGAGGTCATGTGACGCCAACGGATGCCAATCGAGGGTCATGCCAGAGGATGTCAATCGAGGTCATGTGACGCCAACGGATGTCAATCGAGGTCATGTGACGTCAACGGATGTCAATCAAGGTCATGTGACGCCAACGGATGTCAATCGAGGTCATGTGATGCCAACGGATGTCAATCGAGGTCATGTGACGCCAACGGATGTCAATCAAGGTCATGTGACACCAACGGATCCCAATCGAGGTCATGTGACGCCAACGGATGCCAATCGAGGTCATGCCAGAGAATGCCAATCGAGGTCATGTGACGCCAACGGATGCCAATCGAGGTCATGCCAGAGAATGCCAATCAGGGTCATGTGACGCCAACGGATGCCAATCGAGGTCATGCCAGAGAATGCCAATCGAGGTCATGTGACGCCAACGGATCCCAATCGAGGTCATGTGACGCCAACGGATGCCAATCGAGGTCATGCCAGAGAATGCCAATCGAGGTCATGTGACACCAACGGATGCCAATCGAGGTCATGTGATGCCAACGGATGTCAGTCGAGGTCATGTGACATCAACGGATTCCAATCGAGGTCATGTGATGCCAACGGCTGTCAATAAAGGTCATGTGACGCCAACGGATGTCAATCGAGGTCATGCCAGAGGATGAGAATCGAGATCATGCCAGAGGATGAGAATCGAGATCATGCCAGAGGATGCCAATCCTTCACGCCAGCGAGAGGAATCCTGAATCCTGTATTCCATGAGTCTCTATTTTGTTGGGATGAATAAAGCGTGAGCGCATCGCCACCTCTCATTCTCTCGCAGCACCAGCTTCATGCCAGCCAACACCCACACACTCCTGTATAATTCCTCACTCAAACATACTCGCATTCACTCAAACCTAAAAATCTGCCACAGTGAGACCCTGCAAAAAACACGGTTATGCATGAAAAATGGGGTCATTTTGAGAATCATTTCAAGCATTTAATTCATTAACATCAGTATAATTCAATAATGTTCAGAGTAAAACAAGTCATCTACTGATATAAATGATATCAATGAATAATAATATCATCCTTTCTTAATAACGTTAAGTACAATGTTAATAATAAAATAACCATGTAATATATATTGATTATGATAATTGTGTCACTCAAAGAGGATTTTTTTTTCTGGACCAATCAGAGCGAAGCTTCAGCGATTGTGTACTTTGTGTTGTTTTGCCTCTACAGCAGACTGAACCGTGAGTCAGGTTCACATACGCCTACAGACGCCCACACACACACCCACAGGCCGCATGCATGCACACACACACACACACACACACCTACGGGCCGCATCCATGCACATGCACACGCACACACACACTCTCTCTCACACACACACACTCTTTCTCTCTCTGTCTCTCTCACACACACAAATTCATTTGAAAGCCACATTTCCAGCATCTGTAAAACCGCATTCTATCATCTTAAAAATATATCTAAATTACGGCACATGCTCTCAGTGCCAAATGCTGAACAGTTAGTCGATGCGTTCATGAGCTCAAGGCTAGACTATTGTAATGCTCTACTGGGTGGTTGCCCTGCTCGCTTAATAAACAAACTCCAGCTGGTCCAAAACGCAGCAGCTCGAGTTCTTACTAGAACCAGGAAGTATGATCATATTAGTCCAGTTCTTTCAACACTGCACTGGCTCCCTATTAAACATCGCAACATAGCTCTTAACACATTATACTCCATCACGTCTATTGCGGTCTCTAAGCCTGATCTGAGCCTGATCTGAGCCCTATCTGAGCCTGATTTGAGCCCTATCTGAGCCTGATCTGAGCCCTATCTGAGCCTGATCTGAGCCCTATCCGAGCCTGATCTGAGCCCTATCTGAGCCTGATCTGAGCCCTATCTGAGCCTGATTTGAGCCCTATCTGAGCCTGATTTGAGCCCTATCTGAGCCTGATCTGAGCCCTATCTGAGCCTGATCTGAGCCCTATTTGAGCCTGATTTGAGCCCTATCTGAGCCTGATTTGAGCCCTATCTGAGCCTGATTTGAGCCCTATCTGAGCCTGATTTGAGCCCTATCTGAGCCTGATCTGAGCCCTATTTGAGCCTGATTTGAGCCCTATCTGAGCCTGATTTGAGCCCTATCTGAGCCTGATCTGAGCCCTATTTGAGCTTGATCTGAGCCTGATCTGAGCCCTATCTTAGCTTGATCTGATTCATGACTGAAATGAGCCATGGGGGAACCGCTCTAATCCCACTGTTTCTCTAGCCACAGATATGGAGTTCAGCTTTAACGGGGACTGAAAGGAGATCTGCGGAACCTTCTCTGAGGAATCAGAAGCCCTCGGTTTATTCTCCTGTGATTGGACCTCCGGGATCCTGACACTGGGATTTGAGGAACACGACCCGGTGTAACGTTCACCCAAACGCATTAAAGCCAGGGTAAGATAATGCCTCTGTTCATTAATAGGTTAGGGTGAAACTTAATTAGCTGGGCCGTCCTCCATTAGCCGGCGATGGAAGAGCTCTCGTGGGCGGCCGTCGGTGTAAATGTGCTGCTGCATACGAGTGTGTGAATCAGGCTATTTGTGAGTGTGTTGGGGGCTGAGAGCCCTTGAGAGAGTGTGTAGGCAGGGGTCCACACACACACACACACAGACGGGGGTGGAGAGGTATATGGAGTTAAGCCTGTTCACCGCCTGCCGATTGATCACTTGTGTGAGAGAGTGTGAGAGAGTGCGTGAGAGAGAGAGAGAGAGAGAGAGAGAGAGAGAGAGAGAGAGAGAGAGAGAGAGAGAGAGAGAGAGAGATTTTATATCACGGTGAGAAAGGCGTCTCATGTAGAACACACAGATCTTGCCACTGAAGGATGACTGAGAAAAAAAAATAGATGCCACTGAAAGAAATGTGGGAAAATCACTGGAATGGTGTGTATCTGTGCGGATGTCTCAGGTAAGTCCTTTATCAGTGTGTGTGTTTGTGTGGGTGTGTGTGTGTCCAGGACACTGGTTGCATCACTTAACCTGAGACTTTGTAAAGTGTTTTCTTCCCGTCAGGAACAGAACAGAACTGAGATTAATATCTGACTCTGCTGTGATTGACAGATGGAGCTCCAGCGGGTGTGTGAGCGCACACGTTTCTCAGAGGCTTGTGTGTGTGTGTGAGCGGTGATGACGGTATGCAGCGCGGTACGTTCTTTCGAACAGAGACGCTTTATCTTCTTATTCAGGATTAAAGCATCGGAGGCTCCACATGAGCACGGACTGATGATAGAGCCGCCTCACAAGATTCACGAAGTTACCGCACGCCAAGGGTAGTGCAATCACCTCAGAGTGTAAGTGTGTGTGCAATCACCTCAGAGTGTGAGTGTGTGTGCAATCACCTCAGAGTGTAAGTGTGTGTGTAATCACCTCAGAGTGTGAGTGTGTGTGTAATCACCTCAGAGTGTGAGTGTGTGTAATCACCTCAGAGTGTGAGTGCGTGTGTAGAATCACCTCAGAGTGTGTGTGTGTGTGTAGAATAACCTCAGAGTGTGTGTGTGTGTGTGTGTGTGTGTAGAATAACCTCAGAGTGTGTGTGTGTGTGTGTGTGTGTAGAATCACCTCAGAGTGTGTGTGTGTGTGTGTGTGTGTGTGTAGAATCACCTCAGAGTGTGTGTGTGTGTGTGTGTGTGTGTAAAAATCACCTCAGAGTGTGAGTGCGTGTGTAGAATCACCTCAGAGTGTGTGTGTGTGTGTGTGTGTGTAGAATAACCTCAGAGTGTGTGTGTGTGTGTGTGTGTAGAATCACCTCAGAGTGTGTGTGTGTGTGTGTGTGTGTGTGTGTAAAATCACCTCAGAGTGTGAGTGCGTGTGTAGAATCACCTCAGAGTGTGTGTGTGTGTGTGTGTGTGTGTGTGTGTGTTTGTATAGAATCACCTCAATCGAGGAACACAGATGCTGTATTGTGTGGCGAGCGTGGAGGCGCTTTAGCCTGGCTTTGCCCTCATACGCACTTCAGCTCAGTTTTCATTTTCCTTCAGTCTGGGACTGCGCTGTAGTCTAAGGTTTTCTCCGAACAAATGTTTACCAGTCCAATCAGCGAACAGAGGGAGTGTCTGAGAACGATGACGTTAATATCGAGCGCTAGTTTGAGCTGTAGTCCAGTAATGGCGGAGGCGGAGAAAGACGCGAACGAAACCATTCAGTCCGTTGTGGCGCCGCTGCCGAATATCCAGAAGTTAAAGCCGGAGTAAGAACAATATTTGCTGAGTCGTTGCTGCAGCTATCCGGACGGTGAAGTTCCCTTATGGGGTCGGAAGGTATTGCCATCATCTACAGGGACTGGTCAGTTATTTTATTGCCGCCCGTCTCTCACCACACATGTAAAAATCCCCGGCCGAGTTACCTCCTGCTTTTGACAAACACCGAGGTCGTGTGGTGATGTAACAGCTGTCCGAATCCACATCAAGAATATATCACTTCAAAATGCACTGTTTATAATCATTTTTGACCACTGCAGGGCACCGTACGGTTGCACTTTGCTGTTATTTGGATGCATTTCTAGACTTTCTTTACTATTTCTTTAAAATGCTGGCAAGTATTTACAAGAGCAATATATTTCATCACCGCTCAAACTAATTAAAATAAAAGCACGTAAACATTAAAACTGGTCCGTTATTTATAGCATTTATTATCATACCAAGCATATGACATTTTATTTACAGCATTAGATCATGTTACGGACGTGAGCGGCGCGTTCCCGATCTCAAAACTCTCCTGTCCACCTTGGCGTGAATAAATCCCAATCCCAATGCACGAGTTTAAGGATTTATCCTATGGTTTTATCACTGAGGTGGCCTGCACAAGTGCACATTTATTTAGTTGTATTTCCATGTGTGGATTGGCACAGAAACGTTAGCGATTGGTCACGGCAGACCCAGAGTGGCTCAGGGCAGATCCAAGAGTTTTAAACCTCAACAGAGAACCCGCCTTCGCAGAAATAAACGCTTGTCAATGGAGAGTGGCCAGACTCTATGTACACATGAAATGTAGGAGTCTGGTTAGACCAGGCTAGAGCGCATATGACGCCTGAAATACTGTAATGTCGAGCGTGCACTCAATAGATTTGACATCTTGTTGTTTGGGGGCGAATGAACATTAATGAACCACAGGAGACAATTTCATTAAAATGTAAACTACCCTAACCTGACCTTAACCCTAACCCGACCATAACCCTGACTAACCCTAACCTGACTTTAACTCTGAACTAACCTGACCTTAACCCTGACTAACCCTAACCTGACTTTAACTCTGAACTAACCTGACTTTAACCCTAACCATAACCCAGACCTAACCTGACTTTAACCCTAAAAAACCCTAACCTGACCTTAACCCTAACCTAACCCTAACCTGACCTTAACCCTAACCTAACCCTGATCTGACCTTAACCCTAACCTGACCTTAACCCTGACTAACCCTAACCTGACCTTAACCCTGACTAACCCTAACCTAACCTTAACCCTAACCTGACCTGAACCCTGACATTAACCTAACCTGACCTTAACCCTGACTAACCCTAACCCTAACCTAACCTTAACCCTGACTAACCCTAACCTAACCTTAACCCTGACTAACCCTAACCCTAACCTGACCTTAACCCTGACTAACCCTAACCTAACCTTAACCCTAACCTGACCTGAACCCTGACATTAACCTAACCTAACCCTAACCTTAACCCTGACTAACCCTAACCTGACCTTAACCCTGACTAACCCTAACCTAACCTTAACCCTAACCTGACCTGAACCCTGACATTAACCTAACCTGACCTTAACCCTGACTAACCCTAACCCTAACCCTAACCTTAACCCTGACTAACCCTAACCTAACCTTAACCCTGACTAACCCTAACCCTAACCTGACCTTAACCCTGACTAACCCTAACCTAACCTTAACCCTAACCTGACCTGAACCCTGACATTAACCTAACCTAACCCTAACCTTAACCTGACCTTAACCCTGACTAACCCTAACCTAACCTTAACCCTAACCTGACCTGAACCCTGACATTAACCTAACCTGACCTTAACCCTAACCTGAACCCTAACTGCATGTCCGGCAGATCGTAGCTGTAGATGTTTAAGCATTAAAGAGCTCGTGTCAGACTTAAGACCACCTCAAGCATTGGGTTATAATAACACTGTTTCCACATTGTAAAATATGAATGGCAGAAATGAAAGCCTGATTTAGATGGAACTGACAGGCTTTGTGTTATCAGGGAAGGTTTGGTTGTTCTAGAACTAATGTCTTATAATGTTATGTCTGCTTCCTTTATTTGAATAGCATTATAATTCTCCTTTATATAGGAGCAGTTTCTCCAGCACATGACATTCCTTTGTGTCTCAATGAATGACCTTCCCATTGAGGAAAAAGCCACGGTAAGCTCCGCCCCTCCGCCCGGTTGGAAGAGAAGTGAGAGGCCCCGCCCACCTGAGCTCCCGCCTCTCTTTAAAGGGGCCAGACCAGCAACATGTGACTCGATTACAGCGTGGGAGTAAAAGGGAGAGAAGAAGAGATGAAGACCGGAATGAGGACAGGAGCGAAGGAAAGGTGGAGGAGAGGAATGTGAGTACTACATTTTGCAATGTCATCGTGGTTTATTGTGCCAGGCCAGTACAATGTGACTTGTGTCCTGTACACACTGTGATGGAAAAATGGAGGGATGTGTTGAATATAACGAGAGCAGAGACAGCAGTGTGTTTGTGGAGCAGATTACTCATTACACTAACCTTACCCTGCTTCTCCATGCTTTCCCAGGACCCGCTGAAACACATCGACACTCACTGGGAGGAAGAGAAGAAACGAGTGGAAAACAGGAGGCGAGGAACAGCTCTCATTGTGCAATTGTTTGCCGACTCAAGATAGCCGGTGAGGAACAGGTTCAGAGAGAGAGAGAGAGAGAGAGAGAGAGAGAGAGAGAGAGAGAGAGAGAGAGAGAGAGAGAGAGAGAGAGAGAGAGAGAGAGAGAGAGAGAGAGAGAGAGAGAGAGAGAGAGAGAGAGAGAGAGAGAGATAGTGTGTGTGAGTGAGTGAGTGAGAGTGTGTGTGTGAGAGAGAGAGGGAGAGCGAGCATGTGGGTGAAGGGTGACGCATTTTATGAATGGGCTGTAGGACAAGGGCTCTGATTGGCCAGTCCCACTTCTCTCTGTCTGTAGTGAAACACGACACCACTGTTCTTCAAGCGTTAGCACTGCAGCCAGTTTGTGAAGATCTGTCTCAATAAAAGAGATGTAAGATAAGAAATGTGCACAAGTTCTGAGCTGAAACTCTTCCTGTCTGTGCTTCACATGCAGGTCATCCGGGAGAGACCACATCCTGCCATATTCTGCCAAATCATGGAAAACTGGCGTCAGGTGACCTCATGGAAACAGGAGATGATGCGAGTGGAAAAAGAGTCACATGACCAGCAGGACAAGGCCGACACGCTTCCATCCTCCCTGAGGCGTGATGACTTCATGGGTCGGGGGTCTCTGATGTCAGTGATGACTTCATGGGTCGGGGATCGCTGATGTCAGTGATGACTTCATGGGTCAGGGGTCTCTGATGTCAGTGATGACTTCATGGGTCGGGGATCGCTGATGTCAGTGATGACCTCATGGGTCGGGGGTCTCTGATGTCAGTGATGACCTCATGGGTCGGGGGTCTCTGATGTCAGTGATGACGTCATGGGTCGGGGGTCTCTGATGTCAGTGATGACTTCATGGGTCGGGGATCGCTGATGTCAGTGATGACCTCATGGGTCGGGGGTCTCTAATGTCAGTGATGACTTCATGGGTCGGGATCGCTGATGTCAGTGATGACCTCATGGGTCGGGGGTCTCTGATGTCAGTGATGACTTCATGGGTCGGGATCGCTGATGTCAGTGATGACCTCATGGGTCGGGGATCGCTGATGTCAGTGATGACCTCATGGGTCGGGGGTCTCTGATGTCAGTGATGACTTCATGGGTCGGGATCGCTGATGTCAGTGATGACCTCATGGGTCGGGGGTCTCTGATGTCAGTGATGACTTCATGGGTCGGGATCGCTGATGTCAGTGATGACCTTATGGGTCGGGGATCGCTGATGTCAGTGATGACCTCATGGGTCGGGGATCGCTGATGTCAGTGATGACCTCATGGGTCGGGGATCGCTGATGTCAGTGATGACCTCATGGGTCGGGGATCGCTGATGTCAGTGATGACTTCATGGGTCGGGGATCGCTGATGTCAGTGATGACCTCATGGGTCGGGGATCGCTGATGTCAGTGATGACTTCATGGGTCGGGGATCGCTGATGTCAGTGATGACTTCATGGGTCGGGGGTCTCTGATGTCATTGATGACCTCATGGGTCGGGGGTCTCTGATGTCAGTGATGACCTCATGGGTCGGGGGTCTTTGATGTCAGTGACGACCTCATGGGTCGGGGGTCTCTGATGTCAGTGATGACCTCATGGATCTAATCTGGGAATGCTACATCCTGTTTGACTTTCCATGCTCAGTCTGAGGCTGCGGCGTGCGTTTGAACTAGACACACACACACCTGCCGTTACACACCAGCTGAGACTGATGAACCTGTGCTGGTCCACCTCCATGAGCTCCACTTCAGTCCTCTCATCCACACACACAGGTCACGTGGTGGACATCCCATCACACTAACTCAGTTCTCTGCCTTCTGTCAGGACCAGAGGGAGGCGTCCATCCGGCGCTCAGTAGTCCGTGTAGGTCCTGTCATCTCGTCAGCAGCTACATCTGGCTACTGGGTCTCGGATGGCCGCTAAGATCACATGACTACAGCGAGATGATCACTTGACCACAGCGAAACGAGGATTAGTGACCACAGCGAGATGATCACGTGACCACAGCGAGACGAGGATCATGACCACAGCAAGATCACGTGACCACAGCGAGATCACGTGACCACAGCGAGACGGGGATCACGTGACCACAGCGAGATCACGTGATCACAGCGAGATCACCTGACCACAGCGAAACTGGGATCACATGACCACAGCGAGACGGGGATCACGTGACCACAGCGAGACAAGGATCACGTGACCCCAGCGAGATCACATGACCACAGCGAGACGAGGATCATGACCACAGCGAGATCACGTGACCACAGCCAGATGGGGGATCACGTGACCACAGCCAGATGGGGGATCACGTGACCACAGCGAGATGAAGTGACCACAGTGAGATCATGTGACCACAGCAAGATCACGTGACCACAGCAGGATGATCACGTGACCACAGGACTGATGCGGCTCTGGACCTGGCATACAGTGTAGAGATCTGTGTGTGTCTAATTACAGCTACATTGTCTGCTGGGTTTCAGAGTCGCTTTCAGAGTCGTACTGACGGAGTCCTGTTTGGAGACGTTTAACACTGTCAGTCTTTAAATCATTCAATAAAGTTTGGACACGGTCAGTCTGAGATATCTGTCATTTGTCAATATAAACACCAGAATCTTTGACTTTGTTCAGTGTCCAACAGTAATGTGTTAAACACATTCCGAAGAAACGGCTTTAGCTCACGTTCACTACTGACATCAGTCTCTCTCACACACACACACAGGTTTGTTTTTGTGAAATGTGGGGACATTCCATAGGCGTAATGGTTTTTATACTGTACAAACCGTATTTACCATCCCCTACACTGCCCCTAAACCTACCCATCACACACACACACACACACACACACACACACACACACAGCCCCTAAACCTACCCATCACACACACACACACACACACACACACACACACACACACACACACACACACACACACACACACACACACACAGGTGATGAAGTTCTGCTGACTGCAGTTAATTTAACGGAAAGCTGACACTCGTGAGTCTCTTCTGAACAGCAGATTGTGAAAACTTCTCACGAGGGAGAAACGAAGGGATTATTGTGTAACAGAGAAAGCTTGAGAAGAGCAGAAGAACCAGCGAGGAAGACATGACACGAGACGCTGTGAACTTTAACCTCTCTGGAGGCCTGTTGAGTGTGAGCAAACATTACGGCCGTGACGTAATTACCACACACTCATGCATCCACACACACACACACACACACACACACACACACACACACACACACACACACACACAATACACGTGCATGGAAATGTTGACAACTTGTTTAATAACTCATAAAACATTCTTCAAACAATAAAACAATTTGATAGTTTCTGTACAATGCTTACTAAGCAGTTTAATTCTATATAGAAAAATGCAGGAGTAGTTTAAATGACCAAACTCCTTCAGATTTAATGGCAGGTACTCTGGGAAAAATAACAGCATTCCATCCACAAATATCTTCAAGCAATAAATATGTATTTATAAATAGTGTAAATGTACATCAGGATTAGAAACAAACGAGGAAGGAAAAAACACAAACAATTTAAACTTTATTCCTTACTCTATGTGCAACCCATTTCTCTTTGACTTGGCTGTTGTTTTTTCCACAATATTTTTCCTTTTCCTTACCTAAGAAACAAAATATCGAACATGGTGTCAAAAAAACAAGACAGGAAAAACATAAAAGCAGTAAAAAAAATTATATATATATATATATATATATATATATATATATATATATATATATATATATATATATATATATAACCTAATTCTTCACATTACAAATATTTTTTTGTAGATTTTGCCATCCAAAGTCGTCGTAAAATCGCTATCTACCGTACAAAAGCTAGGCTAGCGCTCCTTTGTGAAGGCGAACCCTTGAGACACAAGGAAAGGTTTCAGGTGTTAACAAAATACAAAAGCGCGTCTCAGGTCAGTAGTCTGTAAGTGACGATGCCAGTTGTGATAGACACTATGTACAAAACAACTTTCCCATAATTTCCTCCCCAGTTTTCGTGATTTCTCACGTGAAGCAGCGGCGAGCCAGCCAGGAGGAGGAGTAGAGAGGAAGTCCGCTTACTACCGCCCCCGCAGGCCATAACCACACACTGCAGTTATAACCCCCGCAGGCCATAACCACACACTGCAGTTATAACCCCCGCAGGCCATAACCACACACTGCAGTTATAACCCCCGCAGGCCATAACCACACACTGCAGTTATAACCCCCGCAGGCCATAACCACACACTGCAGTTATAACTCCCGCAGGCCATAACCACACACTGCAGTTATAACCCCCGCAGGCCATAACCACACACTGCAGTTATAACCCCCAAAGGCCATAACCACACACTGCAGTTATAACCCCCGCAGGCCATAACCACACACTGCAGTTATAACCCCCGCAGGCCATAACCACACACTGCAGTTATAACCCCCGCAGGCCATAACCACACACTGCAGTTATAACCCCCGCAGGTCATAACCACACACTGCAGTTATAACCCCCGCAGGCCATAACCACACACTGCAGTTATAACCCCCGCAGGCCATAACCACACACTGCAGTTATAACCCCCGCAGGCCATAACCACACACTGCAGTTATAACCCCCGCAGGTCATAACCACACACTGCAGTTATAAACCGGTTGCATAGACACACACAGCCGCTCGAGTCGGCGGTCCATGTGCTCGCGACGGACTCCAGCCACGCCAGAGACGACCACGACTGTCCTGAATATCAGAAATGGTCCGTTTATAGAGTTCCTGTAATGGGAGATTATCCACATGTAGAGCATCTTAATGTCAAGATGAAGACGAATGCAGAGCAGGAGCCTGGAAAACACAAGGGGAGCAAAGAGTGTTATTCCAGATGCTCAGTTATCCACACACATACTCACACACATTTGTTTTTGTGAAATGTATTGACATTTAATAGGCGTGATGGTTTTTATACTGTACAAACCGTATTTTCTAACCCCCTACACTGCCCCTATCCCTAAACCTACCCATCACACACACACACACACACGACCCATAAACTTACCCATCACAGGAAACAATCTGCATTTTTACTTTTAAAAAAAAACCTCCTCCTTTGTGATTTATAAGCCTTTTGTAAAGTGGGGACATGGGTAATGTCCTCATATTTCACCCTCTCCTGTAATACCTGTGTCATACCCATGGCATTATACACATTTGTGTCCTCATATGTCACAAAAACAAAAGCAGACCTAAACTAGTCATGAGCAGATTCACACAGAGCATGGAGGCATGGATTCTGATTGTCTGTAATCATCTAAGAAAGATTCCTACGGCATCGTAGACTAAACAAAGATGGAGGACGCACCTTCACTCTCTTCCATTCATCATTAGACTTGTGCTGTTAACTCTGTCTACGTTTAAACCGCCAGTTTTTGGGAATGATAACCACATTCGTCTCAAAATGTCCAGATCACAGCACCTCTAATACTGTCGGTAACCTCTTTTCACAATTATAAAACTGACGTGTCTCATCATGAGTCGAATCTTTATGGGCCGACAGCAGCCTTGATGTCTGTGCGGAGAGCGGAGCCTTTGACCCCTTCAGGCGACACACAGCTCATCTCTGAGTTACTGAGACCAGAGTCCGGCTCCAGTCCGGCTCCGCTCACACAGCTCATCTCTGAGTTACTGAGACCATAGTCCGGCTCCAGTCCGGCTCTGCTCACACAGCTCATCTCTGAGTTACTGAGACCATAGTCCGGCTCCAGTCCGGCTCCGCTCACACAGCTCATCTCTGAGTTACTGAGACCATAGTCCGGCTCCAGTCCGGCTCCGCTCACACAGCTCATCTCTGAGTTACTGAGACCATAGTTCGGCTCCAGTCCGGCTGCGCTCATACAGCTCATCTCTGAGTTACTGAGACCATAGTCCGGCTCCAGTCCGGCTCCGCTCACACAGCTCATCTCTGAGTTACTGAGACCATAGTCCGGCTCCAGTCCGGCTCTGCTCACACAGCTCATCTCTGAGTTACTGAGACCATAGTCCGGCTCCGCTCATACAGCTCATCCCCGAGTTACTGAGACCATAGTCCGGCTCCAGTCCGGCTCCGCTCACACAGCTCATCTCTGAGTTACTGAGACCATAGTTCGGCTCCAGTCCGGCTGCGCTCATACAGCTCATCTCTGAGTTACTGAGACCATAGTCCGGCTCCAGTCCGGCTCTGCTCACACAGCTCATCTCTGAGTTACTGAGACCATAGTCCGGCTCCAGTCCGGCTCTGCTCACACAGCTCATCTCTGAGTTACTGAGACCATAGTCCGGCTCCAGTCCGGCTCCGCTCATACAGCTCATCCCTGAGTTACTGAGACCATAGTCCGGCTCCGCTCATCCCTGAGTTACTGAGACCATAGTCCGGCTCCAGTCCGGCTCCGCTCACACAGCTCATCCCTGAGTTACTGAGACCATAGTCCGGCTCCAGTCCGGCTCCACTCACACAGCTCATCCCTGAGTTACTGAGACCATAGTTCGGCTCCAGTCCGGCTGCGCTCACACAGCTCATCTCTGAGCTACTGAGACCATAGTCCGGCTCCAGTCCGGCTCCGCTCACACAGCTCATCTCTGAGTAACTGAGACCATAGTCTGGCTCCAGTCCGGCTCTGCTCACACAGCTCATCTCTGAGCTACTGAGACCATAGTCCGGCTCCAGTCCGGCTCCGCTCACACAGCTCATCTCTGAGCTACTGAGACCATAGTCCGGCTCCAGTCCGGCTCCGCTCACACAGCTCATCTCTGAGTAACTGAGACCATAGTCTGGCTCCAGTCCGGCTCTGCTCACACAGCTCATCCCTGAGTTACTGAGACCATAGTCCGGCTCCAGTCCGGCTCCGCTCACACAGCTCATCTCTGAGTTACTGAGACCATAGTCCGGCTCCAGTCCGGCTCCGCTCACACAGCTCATCCCTGAGTTACTGAGACCATAGTCCGGCTCCAGTCCGGCTCCGCTCACACAGCTCATCTCTGAGTTACTGAGACCATAGTCCGGCTCCAGTCCGGCTCCGCTCACACAGCTCATCCCTAAGTTACTGAGACCATAGTCCGGCTCCAGTCCGGCTCCGCTCACACAGCTCATCCCTAAGTTACTGAGACCATAGTCCGGCTCCAGTCCGGCTCCGCTCACACAGCTCATCCCTAAGTTACTGAGACCATAGTCCGGCTCCAGTCCGGCTCCGCTCACACAGCTCATCTCTGAGTTACTCTCTAAATCTGATCTGGAGTCAGTCTTTCACACAGATCTGATTTTCTCAGCTTTTGGTTCAAAATGTTGTTTTTTTATGAAACTCACCCATATTTAAGTGTTGATAAAAAAAGGAATGCATGAAGCGGAAATAAAATGCTGTTTAAATGAAGAGGGTCAGCTCTTTCTTTTGATATATTGCATGTTCAGATATTCATAAAACAAAAAATTCTATGGGTTATTATATTTTGGTGAAAATGGTCAAAAACCCTGGCGGTGGCTGGTGGGGAAAGAGTTAAGGGTCCCCCAAGTGACGTCCACCTGTACCTTTAAAGTCCAATGTTACTCAAATTATAAAATTAACAGGAATTCTTAGTCATTATTGTTAGTTAATGCTCTTGATATTGTAATAATGATTATTAATGACATTGATTAACATATACTGTATATCAAATGTTTTGTTTGGGGAAACAGCACGTCATATTCTGACTACACAGATAAAACAAACTTATACAACCATTTATGGATTATTTTAACGCTTTTGTTTTGATGCGTTAGAAAATTAAGACTTCATATGATCTTGATGAACAAATTATATTAAACGGAATAAAATATACAGAGAGTGTGAATGATCGTGAGATTGTCCATAACGTGGGTCTGGGGCGAGTATAAGTGCGCTCACACACTCCCGCCCTCACACACTCCCATAAAATCAAGGAAGCGGACGACAAACACGAAACGGAAATCTGACGGAACGCCGCAGTCAGGTAAGTTGAAGGAACGGAGCGTTTACGAAAGTTTCACAGTTTGTTCAATCAATATTATAACTTGAACATATATTCTATTACATACATATTTTGAAACAAATTTCCATGACTTTTCCAAAACGTTCTGGTTTATTTATTTTTAAAAAAAATCTGGAAATTGTAATTTTTAAATTTCAGGACTTTTCATGACCTTCTCTCTTACATTTACAATGATTTTTAAACGTGTTGGCTATAGTTATCATTGTTGGTGTGAAAGGCCTTTAGTCTGCGGTTCATCTTCTTGAACAAACGCACACACCCTGTACAAGAACAGCATAAAAATGAAAGGACTTACTAATGAGAACTGGTCGTAAACCTGCATGAGATCGTCTATCCGGTACTGCTCCAGAACCACAAACCCGTCCAGCTCGCCGCTGCCCTTCCGAGCGCAATCCTGGCAATGAACCACAGATGCCTTCCGGGAATAGCTGTCACTCGTCACAAAGAGGAGATTAAACACCTCCACCTGGAACAAATCAGCACAGGAGCCACAGAGACTTCAGCTGTGATCTAAACGATAAGAGTTGATGAAATGATAATTCTGTTGGAGAACTACTCGATTGGCTCGACGATATAAAGGCCTGGATGGCTCTGAACTTTTTTAACTTCACTGAAAAACCCACAGAGGTGATGTTTTTTGGAAGTACCTCTCAGATCCCGTCTGTTGATCCTGGCTCCTCGGCACCCTATATTAACCCTAGTAGTTAAAGTGGACTCCCAGTTTAAATTTGACAGTCAGATCAATGCTGTTGTCAAAGCTTCTTTCATTTGAGGCAGCTGGCCAAAATAAAGCCAATTCTGACAAGACAACAATTTGAAACTGTAATCCAAGCCTTTGTAACTACATGGCTGGATAAGTGTAATTCATTATATGTGGGGGTTAGTGGGTCCTCCATCACCCGTCTCCAGATGATACAAAATGCAGCAGCACGTCTTTATCGGCACATGTAAACATGAGCACATTTCCCCTTTTTTAGCTTCTTTACATTGGCTGCCTATTCAATTTAGGATCTATTTTAAAATGCTGTTATTTGTTTTTAAATCACTAAATGGTCTTGCCCCGTCATACCTCTCTAAACTACTCTTATAAACCGGTCCGCTCTCTCAGATCAGATGATCAGATGCTTCTGACGGTGCCTAAAACTAAGCGTAGGCTCAGAGCGTGCCTTTGCTGTGTCTGCCCCTAAACTATGGAATGATCTGCCTTTGCATGTTAGGCGAGTCCTCTTCTCTATCGGTTTTCAAAACCCTTCTTAAAACCCATCTTTTCTTTTTGGCTTTTGACAGATTTAATTTGTTACTTTAAAGGCTTTTATTGTGTGGCTATTAATTGTACATATGCTTTTTCTGTTCAGCACTTCGGTCAACTGTGGTTGTTGTAAAGTGCCTAACAAATAAAGTTGGTATGGTAAGAGTTATTCTGGCATCAGATCCAGGACTGACCTCACAGATGGTGCAGTAATGGGCCGGCTCGTCTCGGCTCCGTCTGTGCCAGATCGTCTCCTTCCCAGCAGCCACCAGCGCCTCTTTAATGGCCTGACACTGTTTGAGCGTCCGCAGCAAACAGAACCTGTTAACCAGAGATGGATTACCGTTCCAAGCCATTGCTGACCAGATAACAGATGCAGATCGACACGCTGACAGAGGAAACTTCACTCACTTGATCATCTCAAACAGCTTGAGGTCGGACACTTTAATGTTCCTCGCCATGTTCCAGGACAGATGCACCATGGGAACCATAGATTTAACACTCTGGAGTTTGTTCCACTCGTAGCGCTCCACCGCCAGCTTATACTGATACGCTGCAGGAAGCAGACACATGAAGCGTGTTCGTTCACATAGGCTATGCATGTAGCGTGTTCGTTCACATAGGCTATGCATGTAGCGCGTTCGTTCACATAGGCTATGCATGTAGCGTGTTCGTTCACATAGGCTATGCATGTAGAGTGTTCGTTCGCATAGGCTATGCATGTAGCTTGTTCGTTCGCATAGGCTATGCATGTAGCGCGTTCGTTCACATAGGCTATGCATGTAGAGTGTTCGTTCGCATAGGCTATGCATGAAGAGTGTTCGTTCGCATAGGCTATGCATGTAGCGCGTTCGTTCACATAGGCTATGCATGTAGCGTGTTCGTTCACATAGGCTATGCATGTAGGGTGTTCGTTCACATAGGCTATGCATGTAGAGTGTTCGTTCGCATAGGCTATGCATGAAGCTTGTTCGTTCGCATAGGCTATGCATGTAGCGTGTTCGTTCACATAGGCTATGCATGTAGGGTGTTCGTTCACATAGGCTATGCATGTAGGGTGTTCGTTCACATAGGCTATGCATGTAGGGTGTTCGTTCACATAGGCTATGCATGTAGCGTGTTCGTTCACATAGGCTATGCATGTAGGGTGTTCGTTCACGTAGGCTATGCATGTAGTGTGTTCGTTCACGTAGGCTATGCATGTAGTGTGTTCGTTCACATAGGCTATGCATGTAGCGTGTTCGTTCACATAGGCTATGCATGTAGCGTGTTCGTTCACATAGGCTATGCATGTAGTGTGTTCGTTCACATAGGCTATGCATGTAGTGTGTTCGTTCACATAGGCTATGCATGTAGCGCGTTCGTTCACGTAGGCTATGCATGTAGCGCGTTTGTTCACGTAGGCTATGCATGTAGTGTGTTCGTTCACGTAGGCTATGCATGTAGCGCGTTTGTTCACGTAGGCTATGCATGTAGTGTGTTCGTTCGCGTAGGCTATGCATGTAGTGTGTTCGTTCGCGTAGGCTATGCATGTAGCGCGTTCGTTCACGTAGGCTATGCATGTAGCGCGTTCGTTCGCGTAGGCTATGCATGTAGTGTGTTCGTTCACATAGGCTATGCATGTAGCGCGTTTGTTCACGTAGGCCATGCATGTAGTGTGTTCGTTCGCGTAGGCTATGCATGTAGCGCGTTCGTTCACGTAGGCTATGCATGTAGCGCGTTCGTTCGCGTAGTCTATGCATGTAGTGTGTTCGTTCACATAGGCTATGCATGTAGTGTGTTCGTTCACATAGGCTATGCATGTAGTGTGTTCGTTCACATAGGCTATGCATGTAGTGTGTTCGTTCACATAGGCTATGCATGAAGCGTGTTCGTTCACGTAGGCTATGCATGAAGCTTGTTCGTTCACATAGGCTATGCATGAAGCGTGTTCGTTCACGTAGGCTATGCATGAAGCGTGTTCGTTCACGTAGGCTATGCATGTAGTGTGTTCGTTCACATAGGCTATGCATGTAGTGTGTTCGTTCACATAGGCTATGCATGTAGTGTGTCCGTTCACGTAGGCTATGCATGAAGCGTGTTCGTTCACGTAGGCTATGCATGTAGTGTGTTCGTTCACGTAGGCTATGCATGTAGTGTGTCCGTTCACGTAGGCTATGCATGAAGCGTGTTCGTTCACATAGGCTATGCATGTAGCGCGTTCGTTCACGTAGGCTATGCATGTAGTGTGTTCGTTCACATAGGCTATGCATGTAGCGCATTCGTTCACGTAGGCTATGCATGAAGCGTGTTCGTTCACATAGGCTATGCATGTAGTGTGTTCGTTCACGTAGGCTATGCATGAAGCGTGTTCGTTCACATAGGCTATGCATGTAGCGCGTTCGTTCACGTAGGCTATGCATGTAGTGTGTTCGTTCACATAGGCTATGCATGTAGCGCGTTCGTTCACGTAGGCTATGCATGTAGCGCGTTCGTTCACGTAGGCTATGCATGTAGCGCGTTCGTTCATGTAGGCTATGCATGTAGTGTGTTCGTTCACATAGGCTATGCATGTAGTGTGTTCGTTCACATAGGCTATGCATGTAGTGTGTTCGTTCACATAGGCTATGCATGTAGCGCGTTCGTTCACGTAGGCTATGCATGTAGCGTGTTCGTTCACGTAGGCTATGCATGAAGCGTGTTCGTTCACGTAGGCTATGCATGTAGCGCGTTTGTTCACGTAGGCTATGCATGTAGTGTGTTCGTTCGCGTAGGCTATGCATGTAGCGCGTTCGTTCACGTAGGCTATGCATGTAGCGCGTTCGTTCGCGTAGGCTATGCATGTAGTGTGTTCGTTCGCGTAGGCTATGCATGTAGTGTGTTCGTTCACGTAGGCTATGCATGTAGCGCGTTTGTTCACGTAGGCTATGCATGTAGTGTGTTCGTTCGCGTAGGCTATGCATGTAGCGCGTTCGTTCACGTAGGCTATGCATGTAGCGCGTTCGTTCGCGTAGTCTATGCATGAAGTGTGTTCGTTCACATAGGCTATGCATGTAGTGTGTTCGTTCACATAGGCTATGCATGTAGTGTGTTCGTTCACATAGGCTATGCATGTAGTGTGTTCGTTCACATAGGCTATGCATGTAGTGTGTTCGTTCACATAGGCTATGCATGAAGCGTGTTCGTTCACGTAGGCTATGCATGTAGCGCGTTCGTTCGCGTAGTCTATGCATGAAGTGTGTTCGTTCACATAGGCTATGCATGTAGTGTGTTCGTTCACATAGGCTATGCATGTAGTGTGTTCGTTCACATAGGCTATGCATGTAGTGTGTTCGTTCACATAGGCTATGCATGTAGTGTGTTCGTTCACATAGGCTATGCATGAAGCGTGTTCGTTCACGTAGGCTATGCATGTAGCGCGTTCGTTCACGTAGGCTATGCATGTAGCGCATTCGTTCACGTAGGCTATGCATGAAGCGTGTTCGTTCACATAGGCTATGCATGTAGTGTGTTCGTTCACGTAGGCTATGCATGAAGCGTGTTCGTTCACATAGGCTATGCATGTAGCGCGTTCGTTCACGTAGGCTATGCATGTAGTGTGTTCGTTCACATAGGCTATGCATGTAGCGCGTTCGTTCACGTAGGCTATGCATGTAGCGCGTTCGTTCACGTAGGCTATGCATGTAGCGCGTTCGTTCATGTAGGCTATGCATGTAGTGTGTTCGTTCACATAGGCTATGCATGTAGTGTGTTCGTTCACATAGGCTATGCATGTAGTGTGTTCGTTCACATAGGCTATGCATGTAGCGCGTTCGTTCACGTAGGCTATGCATGAAGCGTGTTCGTTCACGTAGGCTATGCATGTAGCGCGTTTGTTCACGTAGGCTATGCATGTAGTGTGTTCGTTCGCGTAGGCTATGTATGTAGCGCGTTCGTTCACGTAGGCTATGCATGTAGCGCGTTCGTTCGCGTAGTCTATGCATGAAGTGTGTTCGTTCACATAGGCTATGCATGTAGTGTGTTCGTTCACATAGGCTATGCATATAGTGTGTTCGTTCACATAGGCTATGCATGTAGTGTGTTCGTTCACATAGGCTATGCATGTAGTGTGTTCGTTCACATAGGCTATGCATGAAGCGTGTTCGTTCACGTAGGCTATGCATGAAGCTTGTTCGTTCACATAGGCTATGCATGAAGCGTGTTCGTTCACGTAGGCTATGCATGAAGCGTGTTCGTTCACGTAGGCTATGCATGTAGTGTGTTCGTTCACATAGGCTATGCATGAAGCGTGTTCGTTCACATAGGCTATGCATGAAGCGTGTTCGTTCACGTAGGCTATGCATGTAGTGTGTTCGTTCACGTAGGCTATGCATGTAGTGTGTCCGTTCACGTAGGCTATGCATGAAGCGTGTTCGTTCACATAGGCTATGCATGTAGCGCGTTCGTTCACATAGGCTATGCATGTAGCGCATTCGTTCACGTAGGCTATGCATGAAGCGTGTTCGTTCACATAGGCTATGCATGTAGTGTGTTCGTTCACGTAGGCTATGCATGTAGCGCGTTCGTTCACGTAGGCTATGCATGAAGCGTGTTCGTTCACATAGGCTATGCATGTAGCGCGTTCGTTCACGTAGGCTATGCATGAAGCGTGTTCGTTCACATAGGCTATGCATGTAGCGCGTTCGTTCACATAGGCTATGCATGTAGCGCATTCGTTCACGTAGGCTATGCATGAAGCGTGTTCGTTCACATAGGCTATGCATGTAGTGTGTTCGTTCACGTAGGCTATGCATGTAGCGCGTTCGTTCACGTAGGCTATGCATGAAGCGTGTTCGTTCACATAGGCTATGCATGTAGCGCGTTCGTTCACGTAGGCTATGCATGAAGCGTGTTCGTTCACATAGGCTATGCATGTAGCGCGTTCGTTCACATAGGCTATTCATGAAGCGTGTTCGTTCACATAGGCTATGCATGTAGCGCGTTCGTTCACGTAGGCTATGCATGTAGTGTTTTCTTTCACATAGGCTATGCATGTAGCGCGTTCGTTCACGTAGGCTATGCATGTAGCGCGTTCGTTCACGTAGGCTATGCATGTAGCGCGTTCGTTCACGTAGGCTATGCATGTAGTGTGTTCGTTCACATAGGCTATGCATGAAGCGTGTTCGTTCACTTAGGCTATGCATGTAGTGTGTTCGTTCACATAGGCTATGCATGTAGTGTGTTCGTTCACGTAGGCTATGCATGTAGCGTGTTCGTTCACATAGGCTATGCATGAAGCGTGTTCTTTCACGTAGGCTTTGCATGTAGTGTGTTCGTTCACGTAGGTTATGCATGTAGCGTGTTCGTTCACATAGGCTATGCATGTAGTGTGTTCGTTCACGTAGGTTATGCATGTAGCGTGTTCGTTCACATAGGCTACGCACCAGTAAGAGGGCCCACGTTCCAAGAAATGTTATTGCACCAGCCGATGGCCTGGACCCAGTGCACTGTTCCTGTGTTCAACCAGACCAGATCTCCAGGCCGCTGGATGAACCGGTACACCGGCACGTTAGCCTCATACAAATCCTCTAGATTCGGCCACCACGAACCCTTCAGGAAGTTGATGTTGTTCCTGCAAAATATCATCAGAAAAGTCATTTGCATTTTAATCCAAGGACTGACAGAAGCGATTTAAGATCCGCCACATGATCTGAAGTGTCAGAGCAACCAACAATGGAAACGGTCATCAATTACTCGTCATGACGCAGTTTCTGTTCAGACTTTAAACCGCTCTAGCCACATGGGTTTATTTCACTATCTCTACAGATTTGGCTGAACAGATTTCACTGGAGAAACAGAAATCTCAGACATATCCTTATTAACTCTCCTCATGTCATGTCAAGATTCTTGTTGGTCTTCGAAACACAAATTATGAAAATATTCCTTTTTGGATGAAGCATCCCTTTAGCTTTGACTCAGAGTTCCTACAGATTTTACATTTACATTTCCAGACAAAACTTTCCAAACTCTCAGTAGATTTGTCAGAACATATTTAACACAAATGGTTCACACAGCATTACTTTTGGTATGTAGTATTCCTCTGTGAATTATATTATTTTTTTCATTGGTTTTCTCCTAACATGCGCTTACATCGAGTGTCCAAACTCGGTCCTGGAGGGCCACTGTCCTGCAGAGTTTAGCTCAACACCCCTGTCTGGAAGTCTCCCGTATGCCTAATTAGACCTTGATTCGCAGGTTCAGGTGTGTTTAACTGGGGTTGGAGCTAAACTCAGCAGGACAGTGGCCCTCCAGGAGCAGGACTGGACCCCTGGCTTACATGATATATAACCTGCATATATCCACCTCAGACACATCGCTTTGATAGTGTGATCGTGGTGTGATGTTAAATGAGTAAAGACGATGGTTTGCTCCTTTATCAGTGGAAGACGTGACGCCCAAAAGAGACTAAGAGCTTGAATTTAACCCTTTCTGTTGATCAATCAGTCAAATTTGGCCATGAAAACACTCTGCCATTATGATAAATGTATTTTTATTGAATAGGGTCGACAGTCTGGAAACTATATAGTTTTTCCATAGAGGCAGAGCATATTTATGCCACGCCGACAAGGAAGGCTCATCTGAGGACGACCTAGAGAGAGACAACGGGGGGAAAACGATCCAACGCTCTCCAGTGACTTAGTATTGTGTGAAGCGGACGCCTCGTCTTCTTACTTATAACAAAAAACAGAACAATATCTAAAAGCTGATATGTGACGAAGTGAGCAGCAAACAAGCTAAAGAACACAGAACTATGTTTTTCTAAGAACAGTTAACTAAGTTTTCGACACAAAAAACGAGCGTTTAAGGAGACAAACGTGGACACAGGCAATGAGACGTGAAGCTTCATCAGGAGGAATGGCTCCGTTTTGGGATCCGGACACTCAGTGTGTCTACGTGTGCAGTAAACATTCTGTCACATATCCAGATGTCAGCTTTATATCTGATATTTCCTGTCGCCCCAGTGGGTGTAATTCTACAAATAAAACAATTACAAATTTTGAATTAGGTTTTAATTAATTCTATAAAATATAATACTGATCTGCCAGCATTGTCTCTCTATGATAAATTAAAATAAGCTGATAACATCACTGTTTACTCCAGAACGACTGTACAGCCAAATCTAATTCTGCTGCAGTATTGTCCTGTTTAACACTGAAGCTGCTCTGACACAATCGCCGTTGGAGAAGAGCGATAGAAATAAAGATGACTGATGGATTGATTGAATTCTCAGTGAATTCCGCCCCAGAACTCTCTCCGCCCCAGAACTCACTCCGCCCCAGAACTCTCTCCGCCCAGAACTCTCTCCGCCCCAGAACTCACTCCGCCCAGAACTCACTCCGCCCCAGAACTCACTCCGCCCCAGAACTCACTCCGCCCAGAACTCACTCCGCCCCAGAACTCTCTCCGCCCAGAACTCTCTCCGCCCAGAACTCTCTCCGCCCCAGAACTCACTCCGCCCAGAACTCTCTCCGCCCCAGAACTCTCTCCGCCCAGAACTCTCTCCGCCCCAGAACTCTCTCCGCCCCAGAACTCTCTCCGCCCCAGAACTCTCTCCGCCCAGAACTCTCTCCGCCCCAGAACTCTCTCCGCCCAGAACTCTCTCCGCCCCAGAACTCTCTCCGCCCCAGAACTCTCTCCGCCCAGAACTCTCTCCGCCCAGAACTCTCTCCTCCCAGAACTCTCTCCGCCCCAGAACTCTCTCCGCCCAGAACTCACTCCGCCCAGAACTCACTCCGCCCCAGAACTCTCTCCGCCCAGAACTCTCTCCGCCCAGAACTCTCTCCGCCCAGAACTCTCTCCGCCCCAGAACTCACTCCGCCCAGAACTCTCTCCGCCCCAGAACTCTCTCCGCCCCAGAACTCTCTCCGCCCCAGAACTCACTCCGCCCAGAACTCTCTCCGCCCCAGAACTCACTCCGCCCCAGAACTCTCTCCGCCCAGAACTCTCTCCGCCCCAGAACTCTCTCCGCCCTAGAACTCTCTCCGCCCCAGAACTCTCTCCGCCCAGAACTCACTCCGCCCCAGAACTCACTCCGCCCCAGAACTCACTCCGCCCCAGAACTCTCTCCGCCCAGAACTCTCTCCGCCCCAGAACTCTCTCCGCCCAGAACTCTCTCCGCCCAGAACTCTCTCCGCCCCAGAACTCTCTCCGCCCAGAACTCTCTCCGCCCCAGAACTCTCTCCGCCCAGAACTCTCTCCGCCCTTATCCGTAATATGCACCCACAATTTCCCAGTCTTCCCACTTCTACTCCCATAGATTTATTCCTTGAACCGATATCCATTGGGAAAGGGATGATTTCTTTTTTTTATGACAAAATAGGTTCCCTACATAGAAGCTCATTGTCGTCTATAAAAACACAGTGGGAGGAAGACTTGTTAGAGGACATTTCAGATGAACTATGGGAGAGTATTTTATACAGGGTGCATTCCTCATCTGTGTGTGCCAAACATGGTTGGATCCAATGCAAAATACTTCACCGTACTCATTGGACTAAGGTCAAACTCTCTAAAATTTACTCTGACATTGATCCTATCTGTGACCGTTGTCGTCAGGCTCCTGCAACCCTAGCACATATGTTTTGGTTCTGCCCAACCCTATTGGGATATTGGACTAATATATTTGAGACAATGTCAGATGTAGTTGAGACAACTATTGAACCTGTGGCTATAACAGCACTGTTTGGTACACTCCCTCTCTCAGTTCACTGTTCAGGGTACAAGGCGGATTTTGTGGCCTTTGTGTCCCTCCTGGCCAGACGTCAGATTTTACTGCATTGGAAATCATCTGCTCCACCTACTCACTCCATGTGGATTAAAGACGTTTTTCACTTTATTAAATTGGAGAAAATCAGACTTTCATTGAGGGGCTCTTCAAAGAACTTTTATAAAATGTGGGGTTCTCTTCTTGCATACATGGAAACATATACCTCTTGCATGCTGGAAAATGGTTAGTAATTGTACTCTGTAATAGGATGGCACCGTTCCTGTAACAACACTTATAATTGATTAATGTGTTTGAACTTTTACTTTGGTTGGCACGTGTTGTTTCTTTTCTTTTTCTTCTTATTTTTAATTTAATTTTTTATTTTAATTTATTATTATTATTATTATATTTGTTTTTTTTTGTTTTTTTTTTGTTTTTGTTTTTTTTTTTGGGGGGGGGGGGGTCATTTTTTATTGTTCATATTACAGTTATATTTGGTACTTTGTTGGGTATGGTCGTAGGCTATGTTCCTATTTGGGGTCAATAATTGTTCCCTTTATATTGAGTGTGCCCTGGCTCCCAACCCATCTTCTGATCTTACCCTTTTTTTTCTACACATGTTCAATTGTACAACTGTGGTCTGGAATATTCTGTAATATGTGGAAAAACCTATAAATAAAGTGGAAAAAAAAAAAAAAAGAACTCTCTCCGCCCCAGAACTCTCTCCGCCCAGAACTCACTCCGCCCCAGAACTCACTCCGCCCCAGAACTCTCTCCGCCCAGAACTCTCTCCGCCCCAGAACTCTCTCCGCCCTAGAACTCTCTCCGCCCCAGAACTCTCTCCGCCCCAGAACTCTCTCCGCCCAGAACTCTCTCCGCCCCAGAACTCTCTCCGCCCAGAACTCTCTCCGCCCCAGAACTCTCTCCGCCCCAGAACTCTCTCCGCCCAGAACTCTCTCCGCCCAGAACTCTCTCCTCCCAGAACTCTCTCCGCCCAGAACTCTCTCCGCCCCAGAACTCTCTCCGCCCCAGAACTCTCTCCGCCCAGAACTCACTCCGCCCAGAACTCACTCCGCCCCAGAACTCTCTCCGCCCAGAACTCTCTCCGCCCAGAACTCTCTCCGCCCCAGAACTCTCTCCGCCCAGAACTCTCTCCGCCCCAGAACTCACTCCGCCCCAGAACTCTCTCCGCCCAGAACTCTCTCCGCCCCAGAACTCTCTCCGCCCTAGAACTCTCTCCGCCCCAGAACTCTCTCCGCCCAGAACTCACTCCGCCCCAGAACTCACTCCGCCCCAGAACTCTCTCCGCCCAGAACTCTCTCCGCCCCAGAACTCTCTCCGCCCAGAACTCTCTCCGCCCCAGAACTCTCTCCGCCCAGAACTCTCTCCGCCCCAGAACTCTCTCCGCCCAGAACTCTCTCCGCCCAGAACTCACTCCGCCCCAGAACTCACTCCGCCCCAGAACTCTCTCCGCCCAGAACTCTCTCCGCCCCAGAACTCTCTCCGCCCAGAACTCTCTCCGCCCCAGAACTCTCTCCGCCCAGAACTCTCTCCGCCCCAGAACTCTCTCCGCCCCAGAACTCACTCCGCCCCAGAACTCTCTCCGCCCAGAACTCTCTCCGCCCCAGAACTCTCTCCGCCCAGAACTCTCTCCGCCCCAGAACTCTCTCCGCCCAGAACTCTCTCCGCCCCAGAACTCTCTCCGCCCAGAACTCTCTCCGCCCCAGAACTCACTCCGCCTCACTCCGCCCAGAACTCACTCCGCCCAGAACTCACTCCGCCCCAGAACTCACTCCGCCCAGAACTCACTCCGCCCCAGAACTCACTCCGCCCCAGAACTCACTCCGCCCCAGAACTCTCTCCGCCCAGAACTCTCTCCGCCCCAGAACTCTCTCCGCCCCAGAACTCTCTCCGCCCAGAACTCTCTCCGCCCCAGAACTCTCTCCGCCCAGAACTCTCTCCGCCCCAGAACTCACTCCGCCCAGAACTCTCTCCGCCCCAGAACTCTCTCCGCCCAGAACTCTCTCCGCCCCAGAACTCTCTCCGCCCAGAACTCTCTCCGCCCCAGAACTCACTCCGCCCCAGAACTCTCTCCGCCCAGAACTCTCTCCGCCCCAGAACGCTCTCCGCCCAGAACTCTCTCCGCCCCAGAACTCTCTCCGCCCCAGAACTCTCTCCGCCCAGAACTCTCTCCGCCCCAGAACGCTCTCCGCCCAGAACTCTCTCCACCCCAGAACTCTCTCCGCCCCAGAACTCTCTCCGCCCCAGAACTCTCTCCGCCCAGAACTCACTCCGCCCCAGAACTCACTCCGCCCAGAACTCTCTCCGCCCCAGAACTCTCTCCGCCCCAGAACTCTCTCCGCCCCAGAACTCTCTCCGCCCCAGAACTCACTCCGCCCAGAACTCTCTCCGCCCCAGAACTCACTCCGCCCCAGAACTCACTCCGCCCCAGAACTCACTCCGCCCAGAACTCACTCCGCCCCAGAACTCACTCCGCCCCAGAACTCTCTCCGCCCCAGAACTCACTCCGCCCCAGAACTCACTCCGCCCAGAACTCTCTCCGCCCCAGAACTCACTCCGCCCCAGAACTCACTCCGCCCAGAACTCACTCCGCCCCAGAACTCACTCCGCCCAGAACTCACTCCGCCCAGAACTCACTCCGCCCAGAACTCACTCCGCCCAGAACTCTCTCCGCCCAGAACTCTCTCCGCCCAGAACTCTCTCCGCCCAGAACCCTCTCCGCCCAGAACCCTCTCCGCCCAGAACCCTCTCCGCCCAGAACTCTCTCCGCCCCAGAACTCTCTCCGCCCAGAACTCACTCCGCCCAGAACCCTCTCCGCCCAGAACTCTCTCCGCCCAGAACCCTCTCCGCCCAGAACCCTCTCCGCCCAGAACCCTCTCCGCCCAGAACCCTCTCCCCCCAGAACTCTCTCCCCCCAGAACTCCACACACCTCTCACAGAACTCGCTCATCACGCCCCAGTACGGCTCCGGCACGGCGAACCACTCGCAGTCTCCTGGGCCGATGTTGATGTTGACGGCGCAGAAGTTATTGTGCTCCTGATGGCCTGAATGAGAGAGGAGAGATTAGTGACCCGCCGCGGCTGACCTGTTTAAAGCCCGTGGAACAGCAAGCGGATCTCACCTGGGGTTCTGCTGCCCGGCACCTTCATGAAGAGCTGGACCGTGTTCATGCCCAGAATGCTGTGGCCCACGTGGCTCAGCAGATTAGCGGCCGACACCACGCGTGCGAACGCAGGCAGTTTGCTCAGTTCCTGCAGCTGCAGCTTCCACCTGCAGGGGGAGCAGCACGTCAACACAAGTGTGTGTGTCTGTCGTTCATGAACGATTCATTCATTCATTCATCAATCTTTAATATGACTCGAAAACAACAGGTTTTCTCAGAGAGTGATTCATTAATTTTAAGTTCTCGAGTCTTCGGTCCGAGTCTCGTTCTTTTGTCACGTGACGTGGCCTGGACGTGACAGCCGTGTTGAATACAGAAATAAGTTCATTCATCACAACCTTCTTCACAAACAAGTGCATAGTTTTGTCTGTTAAGTTCAGTTTTTTTATCTAGTATAATAATTTCCCTATGACTCCTGGACACATTGGGTTGGTCAGAATGGATAGGCATAATAAAAGGTAATTGCCCATATTTTCTGATGATTTTATAGTAATAAACATATTACAACATGCAGTCAATAATACAACTGTTATGTTGTATATGTTACAAGACACTGAACCAGGAAGCGGTAATGTAACAAAAGAACGAGACTCCGAGTCAGACCCGAAGACTCGAGAGATGATGCTCTGCATTCAGCCTTTGGGGACACGAACCCGAAGACTGGAGAGATGAACTGTTTCTGCCTTCAGCCTATGGGGACTCGAACCCGAAGACTCGAGAGATGAACTGTTTCTGCCTTCAGCCTATGGGGACTCGAACCCGAAGACTCGAGAGATGAACTGTTTCTGCCTTCAGCCTACAGGGACTCGAACCCGAAGACTCGAGAGATGAACTGTTTCTGCCTTCAGCCTATGGGGACTCGAACCCGAAGACTCGAGAGATGAACTGTTTCTGCCTTCAGCCTATGGGGACTCGAACCCGAAGACTCGAGAGATGAACTAATCTTTTCTGTTTCTGCCTTCAGCCTATGGGGACTCGAACTCGAAGACTCGAGAGATGAACTAATCTTTTCTGTTTCTGCATTCAGCCTACGGGGACTCGAACTCGAAGACTCGAGAGATGAACTGTTTCTGCCTTCAGCCTATGGGGACTCGAACCCGAAGACCCGAGAGATGAACTAATCTTTTCTGTTTCTGCCTTCAGCCTACGGGGACTCGAACCCGAAGACTCGAGAGATGAACTAATCTTTTCCGTTTCTGCATTCAGCCTACGGGGACTCGAACCCGAAGACTCGAGAGATGAACTAATCTTTTCTGTTTCTGCCTTCAGCCTATGGGGACTCGAACCCGAAGAATCGAGAGATGAACTAATCTTTTCTGTTTCTGCCTTCAGCCTATGGGCACTCGAACCCGAAGACTCGAGAGATGAACTAATCTTTTCTGTTTCTGCCTTCAGCCTATGGGGACTCGAACCCGAAGAATCGAGAGATTAACCGTTTCTGCCTTTAGCCTATGGGGACTCGAACCCGAAGACTCGAGAGATGAACTGTTTCTGCCTTTAGCCTATGGGGACTCGAACCCGAAGACTCGAGAGATTAACTGTTTCTGCCTTCAGCCTATGGGGACTCGAAGACTCGAGAGATGAACTGTTTCTGCCTTCAGCCTATGGGCACTCGAACCCGAAGACTCGAGAGATGAACTAATCTTTTCTGTTTCTGCCTTCAGCCTATGGGGACTCGAACCCGAAGACTCGAGAGATTAACTGTTTCTGCCTTCAGCCTATGGGGACTCGAACCCGAAGACTCGAGAGATGAACTGTTTCTGCCTTCAGCCTATGGGGACTCGAACCCGAAGACTCGAGAGATGAATTGTTTCTGCCTTCAGCCTATGGGGACTCGAACCCGAAGACTCGAGAGATGAACTAATCTTTTCTGTTTCTGGCTTCAGCCTATGGGGACTCGAACCCGAAGACTCGAGAGATGAACTGTTTCTGCCTTCAGCCTATGGGGACTCGAACCCGAAGACTCGAGAGATGAATTGTTTCTGCCTTCAGCCTATGGGGACTCGAACCCGAAGACTCGAGAGATGAACTAATCTTTTCTGTTTCTGGCTTCAGCCTATGGGCACTCGAACCCGAAGACTTGAGAGATGAACTGTTTCTGCCTTCAGCCTATGGGGACTCGAACCCGAAGACTCGAGAGATTAACTGTTTCTGCCTTCAGCCTATGGGGACTCGAACCCGAAGACTCGAGAGATTAACTGTTTCTGCCTTTAGCCTATGGGGACTCGAACCCGAAGACTCGAGAGATGAATTGTTTCTGCCTTCAGCCTATGGGCACTCGAACCCGAAGACTCGAGAGATGAATTGTTTCTGCCTTCAGCCTATGGGGACTCGAACCCGAAGACTCGAGAGATGAACTGTTTCTGCCTTCAGCCTATGGGGACTCGAACCCGAAGACTCGAGAGATGAACTGTTTCTGCCTTTAGCCTATGGGGACTCGAAGACTCGAGAGATGAACTGTTTCTGCCTTCAGCCTACGGGCACTCGAACCCGAAGACTCGAGAGATGAACTAATCTTTTCTGCTTCTGCCTTCAGCCTATGGGGACTCGAACCCGAAGACTCGAGAGATTAACTGTTTCTGCCTTCAGCCTATGGGGACTCGAACCCGAAGACTCGAGAGATGAATTGTTTCTGCCTTCAGCCTATGGGGACTCGAACCCGAAGACTCGAGAGATGAACTAATCTTTTCTGTTTCTGGCTTCAGCCTATGGGGACTCGAACCCGAAGACTCGAGAGATGAACTGTTTCTGCCTTCAGCCTATGGGGACTCGAACCCGAAGACTCGAGAGATGAATTGTTTCTGCCTTCAGCCTATGGGGACTCGAACCCGAAGACTCGAGAGATGAACTAATCTTTTCTGTTTCTGGCTTCAGCCTATGGGCACTCGAACCCGAAGACTTGAGAGATGAACTGTTTCTGCCTTCAGCCTATGGGGACTCGAACCCGAAGACTCAAGAGATGAACTAATCTTTTCTGTTTCTGGCTTCAGCCTATGGGGACTCGAACCCGAAGACTCGAGAGATTAACTGTTTCTGCCTTCAGCCTATGGGGACTCGAACCCGAAGACTCGAGAGATGAATTGTTTCTGCCTTCAGCCTATGGGGACTCGAACCCGAAGACTCGAGAGATGAACTAATCTTTTCTGTTTCTGCCTTTAGCCTATGGGGACTCGAACCCGAAGACTCGAGAGATGAATTGTTTCTGCCTTCAGCCTATGGGCACTCGAACCCGAAGACTCGAGAGATGAATTGTTTCTGCCTTCAGCCTATGGGGACTCGAACCCGAAGACTCGAGAGATGAACTGTTTCTGCCTTCAGCCTATGGGGACTCGAACCCGAAGACTCGAGAGATGAACTAATCTTTTCTGTTTCTGGCTTCAGCCTATGGGGACTCGAACCCGAAGACTCGAGAGATTAACTGTTTCTGCCTTCAGCCTATGGGGACTCGAACCCGAAGACTCGAGAGATGAATTGTTTCTGCCTTCAGCCTATGGGGACTCGAACCCGAAGACTCGAGAGATGAACTAATCTTTTCTGTTTCTGCCTTTAGCCTATGGGGACTCGAACCCGAAGACTCGAGAGATGAATTGTTTCTGCCTTCAGCCTATGGGCACTCGAACCCGAAGACTCGAGAGATGAATTGTTTCTGCCTTCAGCCTATGGGGACTCGAACCCGAAGACTCGAGAGATGAACTGTTTCTGCCTTCAGCCTATGGGGACTCGAACCCGAAGACTCGAGAGATGAACTAATCTTTTCTGTTTCTGCCTTCAGCCTACGGGGACTCGAACCCGAAGACTCGAGAGATAAACTGTTTCTGCCTTCAGCCTACGGGGACTCGAACCCGAAGACTCGAGAGATAAACTGTTTCTGCCTTCAGCCTATGGGGACTCGAACCCGAAGACTCGAGAGATGAACTGTTTCTGCCTTCAGCCTATGGGGACTCGAACCCGAGACATATTACAGCTCAATACAATCTTAAATGGCTTTTTTCCCTCTCTCAGTCTCTCATTTTAAATGTTAATTACCGAGTCCCCAGTCTACCCTCGTTTTTTCTGAACTTGTGTAGTTACCTAGAAAAAAGTTTTACCATTTTGAGAAATCTGAAAACGAGGATTCGTTCATTTTGCTGGAATTTGAGACAGTAAAATGATCCGAGCTTCCCACTACTGTGTGTGTGTGTGTGTGTCCCAGTGCACAGAAACTGGCCTGTTCTCAGTTTGACGTCACATACAGACACACTGCGACCCGATAATACTTGTTATAAATCACTTACAATATACAGAAAAACACAAAGGGGAACCATTTTCTCCCGAGACTCACTTCTTCTCATCAGACACGTCGATGTTGGTCCCAAACTTGACTTGTTTGAAAGGAGCTTTCCGCCTCCTGGAAACCCTGAGCAGAATGAGCAGAGTTAGCGCAGGTTTGCAGCAAAGCATCATCAGTTATTAGGCGAGTCAAACTCACGTTTCAGACGCCGCTATTTCAGAGTCCGAAAGCTCCTTCTGGCCCTTCTTCTCATTCTCCTCCTGAAAGCACACAGTCACAGCTCCATCACTGCTTTAGCGCTTTACTGTCGCCTGCTAGCGAGCGCTTTGCTGTGGTCGGCTAGCGAGCGCTTTACTGTGGTCTGCTAGCGAGCGCTTTACTGTCGTCTGCTAGCGAGCGCTTTACTGTGGTCTGCTAGCGAGCGCTTTACTGTCGTCTGCTAGCGAGCGCTTTACTGTCGTCTGCTAGCGAGCGCTTTACTGTGGTCTGCTAGCGAGCGCTTTACTGTCGTCTGCTAGCAAGCGCTTTACTGTCGTCTGCTAGCGAGCGCTTTACTGTCGTCTGCTAGCGAGCGCTTTACTGTCGTCTGCTAGCGAGCGCTTTACTGTCGTCTGCTAGCGAGCGCTTTACTGTCGTCTGCTAGCGAGCGCTTTACTGTCGTCTGCTAGCGAGCGCTTTACTGTCGTCTGCTAGCGAGCGCTTTACTGTCGTCTGCTAGCGAGCGCTTTACTGTCGTCTGCTAGCGAGCGCTTTACTGTCGTCTGCTAGCGAGCGCTTTACTGTCGTCTGCTAGCGAGTGCTTTACTGTCGTCTGCTAGCGAGCGCTTTACTGTGGTCTGCTAGCGAGCGCTTTACTGTGGTCTGCTAGCGAGCGCTTTACTGTGGTCTGCTAGCGAGCGCTTTACTGTCGTCTGCTAGCGAGCACTTTACTGTTGTCTGCTAGCGAATGGAGGGTAAGGGTTAGGGTTAGCGACTCTTACCCGCAGCGACTCCTGGAAGGGTTAGGTTAGAATAGGTTAGGGTTAGCGTTAGGGTTAGATTAGGCAAGATTAGCGTTAGGTTAGATTAGATTAGGGTTAGCGACTCTTACCCGCAGTGACTCCTGGAAGGATGCAGCCTGGTACTGAGCGTATTTGGCGATGGTGGTGTAGGATCGGCTGCTCTCGCACCGCCACTGCTTCCTCAGGCCGCTAGCGTCCCAGTTCTCATCCGCCGGCTGACTCAACTGCGTTCGCACCTCCACCAGGTGCTCTGGGTTAGCCTCCACTAGCGTCTTCGTGGAGAACAGGCCCAAGTCTACAGAGGGAGAGGGGGAGAGGGGGAGAGAGGGAGAGAGGGAGAGGGGGAGAGGGGGAGAGAGGGAGAGAGGGAGAGGGGGAGAGGGGGAGAGAGGGAGAGAGAGAGAGAGAGAGAGAGAGAGAGAGAGAGAGAGAGAGAGAGAGAGAGAGAGAGAGAGAGAGAGAGAGAGAGATTCATCTCAAGCCCTACAGACAATCATGATCAGCTCCAGTGCCTATAAATACACCGTCTGTAAAACGAAGTGTCCGTGTAAACGATAAACATCCTCAAAAAAAATTAAAGAAATAAAAAGAAAACTCATCTTACTAGCTCATCTTAAAGACCCTTGCTGGGAACCACTGCTTTAAAGGGGTCATATAATGCTACATGCACTTTAACAAGCTGATTGTATGTATTGTAAAAGTGTGTTGGCAGTGCCTGTACACAACCATCCTATAATCATAAAAATGTATCCAGTGTTTTTTTGTTAATCTCCTTATGTTTTCTCCTGTCTCAAATCGAGCCGTTCGACCGTGTGACATCACACAAGCCCCGCCCACAACTGTTGATTGACAGCAGCGTTTCACCTCAGACCTGCCCTGAGCGAGCTCACAGTCCGCCATTGTTGATGTGCTGGAGCAGACTGGAGTCTCAGCGATTGGGTGTTCTGTTTGTGGGTGTGGTGATAAACACGGCAGTCACTGATGTTCCTCAATCCGAACCGCTGAAGTTTAGTTTTCGAAGGGAATATTCCCCCCGAACAACGTCCATCCATTCATGTCTGCGCAAAGCATTTGTCCCCAGATTGCTTTATAAACGAGGGTCAGTATGAAGCAGGTTTGGCTAAGAAGCTGCTCCTGAATAAAGATCTGTACCAGCGATTCGTGTTCCTGCTGCCCCTCCAGAAGAAGTGAGTGTAGTTTCAAACACTTGCATGCTTCACTATGATTGCGGCTAAAGTGAGTAAGTTAAATTACATTACAGCATGCTTTCTATGCATGACGTTCTCTATATCATTTATAATCCCACTTTATAATGAACAGCGCGCTATGGTTATTGTTATTACAAACTGAGTACGCTGGAGGTGAAGTTAATGTGGACGTGGTAACACTACACTAAGATCACTTTTGTAGATGGTTTATAACGGTGTCTGTTACTGTCAATAAAATAAATAAATCATGTTGTAACAGTTATCACACTCCATTGATAACGTTAAGCAGCACTGACAAGCCTACATTTACCGATAAAACGTTTTTATTGGCATTAGGTGTAACGTATACATCCGTAAACACAGCATTCGTATCTCACTACGCTAACCTTACCCTAGATCAGGGTGACATTACGTTAACCAGCCATTCAGAAACGTCCTGTTCGAGCCTTAATTGTTGAGCTTCGTTGGGGCCGTCATCTCGTTCTTGATACGGTTGCAGAGACGTGTCCTCAGAGACTCCCGTTGCCATTCTTTCTCCAAAATATCCCCCATAACTGTTGTCAAGGCAACACTCCACGTGAGCAGAGGGGCGGGGCGAGCAAAGCTCATTAGCATTTAAAGTCGCATGCACTGGTGGCTTGGTGAAAACAGAGCTGTTTGAAAAAAAAGTGTTTTCTTACAACACTAAGAAGAATTTAATTAAAGTACATTTCAAACTTTTCATTTAGACACTAAAGAATCATTAACTTGGCCAAAAATGGCATTATATGACCCCTTTACAGATCCGCTCTGCATCAGATCTTATGCTGATGTTATCCATGGGATGAAACAATAACAACTCTCGTTGAGCTTCAGGTCGAGAAGAGCTTTAATAACTCATTCTGGATAAAGGCATCTGTCAAATGCATTTATTAAAGTTAAAAAGGCGATAAAATCAGCTCTGATAGCGTGGCAGTGAGTCCAGAGAGCCGGCTTTATATCACGAGCGCGAGCCGTAAATCACAGGATTCTGCAAACCAGACGAACGTCCTTGAAATATTTTCAACAATGGACGGCAAAGCAAGTTTTATTCTGTTTTTTTAGTTGCCATGGAAACTGCAGAGAAGTGCGTCGCTCCCACCAAGAATCCACATTTGGCCTTTCAGGTGATCGTGTGTGTGTGTGTGTGTGTGTGTGTGTGTGTGTGTGTGTGTGTGTGTGTGTGTATGTGTGAGAGTGAACGTGTGTGAGTTTGTTGGTGTGTGTGAGAGTGAGCATGAGAGTGAGTGTGTTGGTGTGTGTGTGTGTGTGTGTGTAAGAGTGAGCATGTGAGTGTGTGTGTGTGAGCGTGTGTGTGAGGCTAAAGGGTCGCGCTCTGACCTAGTTTGAGGGCTCCGGCGAGGCCGCGGATGACCGTGACTGGGTTGGACGGGTTGGTGCAGAACTGGTGCAGTGGTGGGAAGAAGGCGTCTCTTTTATTCTCCAGCTGAAACACACACACACACACACTTATAAATCCGTGTCAATCACATGCAGTGCTACATGTGTGCAGGGCCAGGTGTGTGTGACTCACGTAGATGCTGGGTGTGGGCGGGTTGAGCTTGTCTTTAGCCAGCGGTGGAGCGGGGGGAGGCGGGAGGCGGGGTGGAGGGCAGCGGGTCAGAACACGGCTGCTCCAAACGCCATTCTTACCAACATTCCTGAAAACATTAGGCATCGACAGCAGCAGACATTAGGCATCGACAGCAGCAGACATTAGGCATCGACAGCAGCAGACATTAGGCATCGACACCAGCAGACATTAGGCATCGACAGCAGCAGACATTAGGCATCGACACCAACATTACAACTAATCAAAATGCCTTGTAATAGTTACAGATCAAACTCTCGCGCGGTGGTTTGCCTGCATTTGTTTGAGCCAGTGCAACGTGACATCATTCAAGCGCTTCAGAATATAAGTGTGTGTGTGTGTGTATAAACAATCTCAAAGTTGTGATCCGCTTTCCCACGCATGTGTGGGTATTTGAGTTTTAAGGTAATTGTGCATTAATATCTCATTAATAATCAGGATCGAACAGGAGTTCAAGTCTTTCATTCATGACTTCACAACACCTTAATTAAAACATTATTTAAGATGAGTACATCATCATGACTTATGGTGTATTAAACATGATCATGATGTTTTCTGTGTTTATAAAAAATCTTTATTATCTATGGATAAAGCTATGGTACATGAATCAGTATGGATTTACGTCCTTTCACAAATATGCCATGAACAGAATTCATGTGCTGTGATTGGCCGATTCTGGGGTCTAACCCTTTACCTGCAAGCTATTTTGAAGAAGACATGAACATGCTTAGCTCAGAGATCATGATTAATGAAAAACTTTAGTTAATCACATTAAAGCATTTTTAGTTCAGCCAGTAATGTAAATAGTGTGATTAATTCCTCCTGTGGTTGGCCAGCCGTCAGACCTCCGCTCATCTTCACACACAGATGAAGATATTAGTGTTGAAATCCGATGGCTCAGAAAGGCCTTCATTGACACCAATGTCATTTCCTCTCTCAAGACCCATAAAGGCACTAAAGACGTCGTTACAAAGCCCATCTCACTACAGCGGCTCTACAATCATTTATGAAGAGGCCAGAATAGAGTTAGTGCGCAAAAAACACTAAATAACGACTTATATAGTGATGGCCGATTTCAGAACAAAGCTTCCTGGAGCCTCAGATCTTAATATCGAATCAGCGTTTCAGATCGCGTGTCAAACTGTTGAAATCACGTGATATTGGCAATCCGAATTATGAATCGATTCACGATTCACTGAGTCATAACGGTTCGAAGCTTTGTTTTGTTTTACAAAATGATTGTAGAGCCGCTGTAGTGAGATGGGCTTTATAATGACGTCTTTAGTGCCTTTATGGGTCACGTGAAAAGAGGCGACAGTTTGCACCAGCTCACCAAAATTGGACAGCTGAAGACTGGAAAAATGTCGCCTGGTCTGATGAGTCTCGATTTCTGTTGAGCCATTCAGATGGTAGAGTCAGAATTTGGCGTAAACAGAATGAGAACATGGATCCATCATGGCTTGTTCCCACTGTGCAGGCTGGTGGTGGTGGTGTAATGGTGTGGGGGATGTTTTCTTGGCACACTTTAGGCCCCTTAGTGCCAATTGGGCAAACACAATTTACATTTTTGGCTGAACTAACCCTTTAAATAGCAGTTAGTCAAGAGGTAAACAAATATACTTCAGATTCCTATTAGACAAGCCTACCTTTTTATGGAACCAATTTAAAAAAGCAAGGGTCCAGAAGAGGGTGTCGTACCTGCAGGCTTTCAGGACGTCTGTGGATGTGGGGTAGATGGAGACGGTGGAGGAGGAGTGTTGTGTTCTGGGCGGAGCGGCGGCTTTAATGACCAGCTCCGGCTCCGGCTCCAGCTTCAGCGGGCTCCGCGAGTCTTCCGAACACGCTCCACCTCCACTCCCATTAACTGCCGGCGGCTGGAGGCTTGGGGACGGGGACGAGGTGGAGAGGGCGGAGGCGGGAGAAGAGGCGGTGGAGCTGGGGTGGGCGTGGTCAGAGCTCATGGTGGAGCCGGGGTGGGCGTGGTTAGAGCCAGGGTGGGCGTGGTCAGAGGTTGAGGTGGAGCCGGGGTGGGCGAGGTCAGAGTTTGTGGTAGAGCCGGGGTGGGCGTGATTGGAGCCGGGGTGGGCATGGTCAGAGTTCGTGGTAGAGCCGGGGTGGGGGTGGTTAGTGCTTGCGGTGGAGCCGGGGTGGGTGTGGTTAGAGCTCGCGGTGGAGCCGGGGTGGGCGTGGTTAGAGCTTGCGGTAGAGCCGGGGTGGGCGTGGTTAGAGCTTGCGGTGGAGCCGGGGTGGGCGTGGTTAGAGTTGGGGTGGGCGTGGTTGGAGTCGGGGTGGGCATGGTTGGAGCTCGCGGTGGAGCCGGGGTGGGCGTGGTTAGAGTCAGGGTGGGCGTGGTTAGAGGGATTCTCCAGATTGTCTGCGGATGGAGGCGTGTGGGCGGGGCTGTGGTGGCCCGTGGCAGTGGAGCCGTTGGCCTGCAGGGCGGCGCTCTCTTTGGTCAGGCCGGTGCGCAGGGCAGCACCTGAGGTAGCCGTTTGTGGTGAGGAAGATGCAGGGGGGGGCGTGGAGGACAGATGATTGACAGCTGGCTCCGAGGGACTCGTGGAGGAATGTCCAACCTGATTGTGATGGCCGTCGGCCGAGCCACTGGAAGAGAGAGTCCGTTCTCCATTAGGACCAGCCCAATGCGAACCTGGAACTTTCTGAAGCCCCTAAATCAGGAGGAAGACAGAACAGGCATGAACACTTCCTGAAGACAAACGTGGGCAAATAAGGAGATGCATACGATTTTTTGCTTATGATCCTCCCATGAAGTTCAAAGACAGAATTTTGTAATTATTTTTGTATGAGTGAGAGTGTGTGTGTGTGTGCACCTGAGCGTGCAGATGCTGGCTCTTCCATGCGTCTCCTGGGCTTGTGCAGTTGTGAGGTAGTGTGTTGGGGAGCAGGTAAGGCACATCTCCATTGGCTCCGGCCCCTGGCCTGTGATTATTGCCGACTGTGGGGGTCTGAGGGGCGGAGCCAGGACTGGGAGGAAGCGGCCCATTGGCCAGCGGTGGAGCGATGCATGGGGGCCGCAGGGCGGGACCTCGGGGGCCAGGGTGAGCCGGCATGGGGCCGTTGGGGAGGCAGAGGCGGGTCGGGCCAGAAGAGTTCTGCCTTATCTGGAGGAAAACATTACAAACTGTTAACCTCTGAAGATCTGGGACCATTTTGGGGATTTCCGCCTGGATTTGGCCGACCCAAATTGAAAAGCTTCCCACACACACATACAGTGGTCTCTAAGTTCAAAATGTTAGTGTCATTAGGAGACGAGCACTGAAGGTGCGGAGCCCCTCTGGAAATCGTTACATTTATTATTATTATTATTCCGCCACTGAAGTCTACGGCAGCCCATAAGACTGAGGGAAAGTTATGACATTTGGTACACTGATGGAGGTCACTGCAGTTAGTAACCACACCACATTTGGAGTCTCTAAATCATTCCCTTTAGCCCCACCAACTGTCCAAAGTTTCACTCATGTTTATTATTAGCTTTTGAACACTAATAGGTAGAAACAAAATTATTTTTTCTTTTTATTCCTTGGCTAATTTTTCCGCCATTTCTCTCCTCAAAGGCCTTTGGTCCGATTTACACGAAAATTGAACTCAGACAGTTCTAGGCATGGGCCCTAGACCACACAGGGCCTGAGTTACACACTTTATTATGACCTCATTATGGGTTTATTACAGCTCAGAAAACCTATACTTCAAAGGGTTTCCTGTAAAATGACACCAACATTTTGAATTTAGATCACTGTGTGTGTGTATGGGAGGCTTTTTGTCTTGTTTCTAGTCCAAACATCTAAAAGTTCTTAAAACAAGAAGTATTTACTAGACAAGCAAAAGTAATTGTCTTGTTTTGGGGGAAAATAAATCAAAATGAAGAGAGTTTTTGCTTAAAATAAGATAAATAATCTGCCAATGGGGTGAGAAAAATAATCTTAATTCAAACAGAAAACAAGATTATTTATCTCACCCCATTGGCAGATTATTTATCTTATTTTAAGCAAAAACTCTCTTTATTTTGAGTTATTTTTTCCCAAAACAAAACAATATTTTTTACTTGTCTAGTAATCGTTTTTTAATGTAGATTTTTAAGTTATGTTAACTAAAAAGAAGAAAAAAAATACTAAGTAAAAAGAGCATTTTTTGCAGTGCATGAGTTGGAAGATTTATAAACCCAGTTTTCCTTCAGAAGGTTTTGTGGAAGCTGGTTGTGGCGTACCTGTTGCTGGTGCAGGTGCATGGCTGACAGCTGAGCCTCCAACTGCTCCAACATCTGCAGCTGAACCGGCTTTAGGCTCGTCCGATTGGCTCGCAACTGTTCCAGCAACTGGGAGGAAGAGCAGAGAACAGCTGAGTTAAGAAGACATATTCATATTCATCATCAGTCTTCAGCTCGAGACCTGCAATAATGGGCAGCGACGCCACATCAACACTTCTTCAGAAGAGAATGGGGATGGCTCGAAACCACAATTCTGGCTTCGGTACGGTAACACAATCTAATACCAAAGTACCGATGTTAAATCGACACCACACGGTCTGATATTGGCGCCGGTATAACGTGAGAAGGAGTACAATTATGCAAGTTTTGAGTTTGGAAAATGGGAAATTACCACAAATGTTTATTAGTAAATTAATCAACAAGATGATCACATCAAATCAGTCATTCGAAAACTTAATAAATAACTTCAGCAAAAATCTCTCAAAATTGTCCGTCTTTAGTGAGTATTCACATAAACACAGCCGGTTATTTCTAACGTGAATGTAAGTGAAATAGTAGCCTATGCGTGCAAACATTATGAGATCTAAAGGTTGAAACTAACCCTGGAGATTTTGATATTCGATCTCATGTTATGGGTGTGCATTGATCAGTGATAAAAGAAAATAAATGTCTAAATTAGATGGTTTTAATGATTCACTAGCCTGTCGACCTCTTTAGTCTTAAAGTCAAATGCTTGGCTAGGTCTGATGGTTCTTCATCAGTTTTATAAACAAAGTAATTACAAATTATTCTTCTACTCAATTCGTTTTGGGCATTCTGAGTGAGATTCGACTGCTTTATCCATTGTGTTCGTCTATGTTGTCACATTTGCCAGTTTCGGGTCAGTTTGTGTAGCGCACTGCCACCTAGCGGTGAACCTCGGAACAGCAGAATATACCAAAATGTGCAAAATCATGATATCGAAACCACAGGAGGCCAATCCTGCTCCAGATCTATCCACAGCTGAACCAGCCAATCAGGCCTTCAGGATCACTGCAAGCTTCCAGGCAGGTGTGCTGAAGCAGATTAGGACACGCTGCTCCAAACAACGCATGCTGGAGTCCATACGGCCATGAACATTAAAAACAGGACACTAATTATGGCTGTTAGGGGCGCGGGGGCCTTTAACTTTTGAAAACGGGTTTTAAAGTGCTAAAATCAAACGTGCAGTATTTTATTGTGTACATAAAGATAAAATGCCTACATGTCAAAATGATAGATCATCTTTATTTCTATCGCTCTTCTCCAACGGCGATTGTGTCAGAGCAGCTTCAGTGTTAAACAGGACAATACTGCAGCAGAATTAGATTGGGCTGTACAGTCGTTCTGGAGTAAACAGTGATGTTATCAGCTTATTTTAATTTATCATAGAGAGACAATGCTGGCAGATCAGTATTATAGTTTATGGAATTAAATAAGACCTAATACATTAATGTTATTTGTATATTTAGTTGAATAACTCTGATCATAATGTTAGTGTCCCCAACTGAGCAAGCCAAGCCAAAGGCGACCAAAGGAACCGAAACTCCATCAGGGCATGATGGAGAAAAATAAACCTTAGAGAAACCAGACTCAGTTCTCCTCTGGCCTATTAACACACAGCGGAGGATTATTATTCTGGACACCGCACAGCTCAGAAATCATATTAGAGCAGATTTCTGATGAAATTAGAAATACAGGCCCGCCCCTAATAAAAGCCTGTTCCCTTCTGCAGTTTAGGTAAATAAAGGCCCCGTTCTTTATTTGAGGAACTACGGTATTTCTGTTCGGGACGGAAACAAGAAACAAGATTATTTTTTCTCACCCCATTGGCAGATCATTTTGCCTGTTTTAGGTGTTTTAGGCAAAAACTCACTTCATTTAGATTTTATTTTCAACAAAACAAGAGAAAATATCTCATGTCATTTTACTGATCTAATAAATGCATCTTGATTTAAGAATTGTTAGATATTTAGACTGGAAAAGACAAAATCACGAGTAATTTGAGTGAGTAAGAAGAGCATGTTTTGCCGAGTGGCCAGTGTTCACGGCACTCACCTGCAGCTTCTGAGGAGACAGGTACCAGTTTGGAGTTTGTGTCTGTGCTGAGCTGTTGGACCACGGCTCAGTGGAGCTCTGAGAGTAACATGAAGACACACAGACCACCATTATATCAGCCATTATCATTACAGCGGCCATTATATCAGCCATTATACCATGAGCAGAATAAGCAGCCCAAACCTTGGCTGGACTAGCGGTCCTCTTCCTCTTGGCTGGACTGGACCGACCGTCCCCCTGACCCAGCGGACTGATGTGAGGAGGCAGCGACTGAGCGGAGCCATGAGCGGGCTGAGCTTTACATGCCTGAGGGAGATCACACACACACACACACACACGTGAACACACATCTGAGCTTTACACGCCTGAGAGAGACATAGACTGAACACATCTGCACCTAACCCAGTGAAGTGAGGGTCAAACTGTATTTGCTCAGTCAATACTTGTATAAGAAGTTCTTCAATATTCCTCCATTAACATGGGCAGTGTTGGAGAATGTGCGGTAATATGTCTGCTGGTCACTTCCATATCTTTTGGGGATGCCCTATTATTTCTTTGTATTGGATAGAGATGGTGAAGGTAATTAGGACAATATTCGGCTCAGAGCTGGAATTTATTTTCAGTGTTATATATTTAGGAAATCTACCAATGGGACTGAGAAAAACAGATATTTGTTACAAATACTTTTAGCAGGTAGCAAGAAAGCAATAATTAGGAAATGGCTAAGCAAAGATTCCCAGAAAATGAATGGATAGCAATAGTTAAGGTTATTTATGTCATGGAACATTTGACTTTCTCTCTGAGACATGTCAGAAAGAAATGTGAAGCATACTGGGAAAGATTTATATTTTATCTGAATACAAAATGAGATGGATATGCCTTTGTTAATTTATTTACCTTTATTTAAAATTTTCCCCTTTTCTTTTTTTTTCCCCTCTTCTGTTTTACATGATGTTGAGCGCTTCTGTTAATCTACGATAAGTGTGCATGATGTCCCTTGGTCTGTCTGTCTGTTTTTCTTTTCTTCTTGTAAAAAAAGTATATTAAAAAAATCGGAAGGTCTGGAAAATTGGTCTGAAATTGTCACCGTAGGTGCATGTCCACTCTGAGAGACATTATCTATAAAAAAAAATCCAGAAATCACAATGTATGATTTTTTAACTATTTAATTTGTCTGATACAGCTGCACATAAGTATTTGAACACCTGTCTATCCGCTAGAGTTCTGACCCTCAGAGACCTGTTAGTCTGCCTTTAAGATGTCCACCTCCACTCCATTTATTATCCTACATTAGATGCTCCTGTTTGAGGCCGTTAGCTGATAAAGACACCTGTCCACCCCATACAGTCAGCAAGAGTCCAACTACTAACATGGCCAAGACCAAAGAGCTGTCCAAAGACACGAGACACACTCACACTCCTCCACAAGGCTGGAAAGGGCTCCGGGGAAATGGCCAAGCAGCTCAGTGAAAAAAGGTCCACTGCTGGAGCAATCATTAGAAAATGGAAGAAGCTAAACATGACTGTCAGTCTCCCTCAGACTGGGGCTCCAGATCTCACCTCGTGGGTCTCAATGATCCTAAGGTGAGAAATCAGCCCAAACTACACGGAGGAGCTGGCCATGACCTGAGCAGAGCTGGGACCACCCTTTCCAAGGTTACTGTTGGTAATACACTAAGACGTCATGGTTTGAAATCCTGCATGGCACGGACGGTTCCCCTTAAACCAGCACATGTCCAGGCCCGTCTGAAGTTTGCCAATGACCATTTGGATGATCCAGAGGAGTTATGGGAGAAAGTCATGTGGTCAGATGAGACTAAAATAGAACTTTTTGGTCATAATTCCACTAAACGTGTTCGGACGGAGGAAGAAGAATGATGAGTACCATCCCAAGAACACCATCCCTACTGTGAAGCATGGGGGCGGCAGCATCATGCTGTGGGGTGTTTTTCTGCACATGGGACAGGGCGACTGCACTGTATTAAGGAGAGGAGGACCGGGGCCATGTATTGCGAGATTTAGGGGAACAACCTCCTTCTCTCAGTTAGAGCATTGAAGATGGGTCGAGGCTGGGTCTTCCAACATGACAATAACCCGAAGCTCAGCCAGGATAACCGAGGAGTGGCTCTGTCAGAAGCATATCAAGGTTCTGGCGTGGCCTAGCCGGTCTCCAGACCTAAACCCAATAGAGGATCTTTGGAGGAGCTCAAACTCTGTGTTTCTCAGCGACAGGCCAGAAACCTGACGGATCTAGAGGAGATCTGTGTGGAGGTGTGGGCCAGAATCCCTCCTGCAGTGCAAACCTGGAGAAAAACTACAGCAAATGCTTGACCTCTGGAAACACAAACAAAGGCTACTGTACAAAATATTAACATTGATTTTCTCAGGTGTTCCAATACTTATGTGCAGCAGCATCATACAAATAAATAGTTAAAAAAACATACATTGTGATTTCTGGATTTTTTTGTTTTGATTCTGTCTCTCACAGTGGACATGCACCTACGATAATATCAGACCCTCCATGCTTTCTAAGTGGGAGAACTTGCAAAATAGCAGGGTGTTCAAATGCTTATTTTCCTCACTGTAAATATTCAGTAACGACCCTGTTTGATCAACCATATCTACAGAAGCACAGAGTGAATTAGACCAACAAAAATCCAGAAAACCGGAACTACGCTCAGGGCATCGTTTCAATAATACAGGCATCAGATCAATACACCGAAGCGCTCCAAAGATACACTGCACTCCCTTTTGCGCAAACTCTTTAAAAATATTTGTGTGATATGCGTAAGTGATATATAAGTAAAGCTGCAAGCACATTTACAGCCCCCCACCCCACCCATCCAAAACAACAACAGAGAAAAGATGCAAAAACAAATCATATAAAACACTTATAATGAGTGAGTGCATCAGTATCAATGAGAGAGGAAAACGTCTCATTGTACTGTCATGAACAAACACACACACACACACACACACACACTCACTCACTCGACTAAGAACTACTACAGCCGGACTGCGTCAGTGTTTGTGGTGAGACTGCAACACTAGAGGGCAATGACTAAAGGGACTAAAGACTACAGCACAAACACAACTCTGGGGGAAAAATGGCAACATTACAGCATCAAACACACTTTTGACCCAGGTGTGTGTTTGTGTAGCGCTGCACTACTGAAGCCCACGCACTGAAACCACGCTACTGATCGGCTCGCTGGAGAACACACAGCTTTTGGAAATCTAGAAAAATAAAACTAAATACTTCCAATCCGGAAATACAATCCAGTCGCTACAAGGGCTGTGCGATATTGAAGAAAATGCGATATGCTGTACCTTGTTAAATAATGCGATATTCGATACGCGATACAATATTGCTATTAGTGTGTAAAATCTATTTAAATTATATATTTTTTTTAAATTAAAAAACTGAGAATGATACCATTTGTGCTTAACCTTTTTTCTGGGAACAGAGAGCATCGCTACAACTTCTGAAAGTGACCGGCACTAATTCGCCAATTCATAACCGTTTGAATCTTTATTTGAGGATTGAACACAAACCCGGAAGAGAAGCCAATGCTGAATAAATTTTTGTTATTTTTGTTATAAAATATCTTAAACTGTGTGTGAAGATGAGCGGAGGTCTTACGGGTGTGGAGCGACATTAGGGAGAGGAGTTAATGACAGACATCTCATTTCCAGATGAACTAACCCTTTAAGTCACATAAGTAACCGTAGTGCCCAGTCTATGCCAACCTAAAGCAGACACTCTCTGCAATGTTGAAGTAGCCTATTAAAATCATTCAGATATTGCGTGCCGTTACGATATGTACGTTTGCGATATTCCGATAATTTCGATATATTGCACAGCCCTACTCGTTACTGTGAGCAGAGGACGCGGCGAGCAGGAGCGTGGTTACGCCCGATGAGCCATGTGCGTGTGTGTGTGTGTGTGTGTGTGTGTGAGGGGCGTTTCTAAGGGTGTGTGTCTATCTGGTCTCACCTGCTGGCCTGTGCTCTGGACACCCTGTCTGGACGTTAGCTCTGCTGGGATTGGGAGGCTCCAGGCTTCCTCAATACTAGGAAGCATTTTACTTTTACTCTGTAGACTATTGTGTTGGAGGTTACAGAACTGAGCCTAGGACGAAAACGCGTGAAAAAGACATGTAAGCAGCCATCTTGAGGACGTGCGGCGGAACAGATCAAACACTAGCAGTGCGGCCTGATGCCTTCAGACTAGCTTTAAAGGGCCTGGGTCAGTCAAGGCATCTCCAAAGATCACTTTCTCACGCATTCAAACGGAGAATGGAGGTGAAAGAAATCTGACACAAATTAACATATGAACATATTCACAACATGTATGGAGCCCACACAGGTCACGTGACTCCTCTCACCTGCAGGTATTTGATGCGGGCCGCTAGCGCCGCCATGTTGGAGCAGGCTTTGCTGCGCGTGGCGTTGACGTAGCACTTGATGGCGTCCTGCGGCTGGTTGCAGGACTCGTAGAGCGTGCCCAGGTCCATCCAGGCCGCGGCGTGGCTGTGGTCCAGCTGCACCGCGCAGATATAGGCCTGCAGCGCATCCATGGGCTGATTCTGCTGCTGATACAGCACGCTACGACACACACGCTAGCAGGTTAATCAACCAGCACACGCTACACACACGAGATTAATCACACACAAAGCAGCAAAACTGCAAATGAAGAGTTAGAGTAGGGTTGGGTCGCGAATTCTGTAGCTTTAAGGGCACCGACCGAATTACGCCGACACTACTGAGCACCAGTCCACATTAAAGGGTTAGTTCATCCGAAAATGAAATGTCTGTCATTAACTCCTCTCCCTAATGTCGCTCCACACCCGTAAGACCTCCGTTCATCTTCACACACAGTTTAAGATATTTTATATTTAGTCCGAGAGCGTATGCAAGTGTATGCACACTATACTGTCCATGTCCAGAAAGGGAATAAAAACATCATCACAGTAGTCCATATGAGACATCAGTGGGTTAATTAGAGTCTCTTGAAGCATCCAAAATACATTTGGGTCCAAAAATAACAAAAACTACGACTTTATTATTGATATTATTCATGATTCGGATCGCCAATGTCTCGTGATTTCAGCAGTTTGACACGCGATCCGAATCATGAGTCGATTCACTGACTCATAACCGTTTGAATCTTTATTTGAGGATTGAACACAAACGCGGAAGAGAAGCCAATGCTGAATAAAGTCGTAGTTTTTGTTATTTTTGGACCCAAATGTATTTTGGATGCTTCAAGAGACTCTAATTAACCCACTGATGTCTCATATGGACTACTGTGATGATGTTTTTATTCCCTTTCTGGACATGGACAGTATAGTGTGCATACACTTGCATACGCTCTCGGACTAAATATAAAATATCTTAAACTGTGTGTGAAGATGAACGGAGGTCTTACGGGTGTGGAGCGACATTAGGGAGAGGAGTTAATGACAGACATTTTTAATTTTCGGATGAACTAACCCTTTAAATCATCTGTACCTGAGACGCATCTGGTGATGTAGACAAGTGTGTGAATATTTAACTGCAAGAAGACTAGAAGTCTCTGTGAATGAACACACATGCGCAGACACACACACACGCGCAGGCGCACACACTTACACACACACACACACACACACACACACACACGTGAACGCCACCCAACCCTCCGAGCCGGTCTGTACACGCAGCTTATGCCCGTCCGGTGGACAGAGAATAACGGAAGCCTTTATTCTCTGACTTTATAACCCAACCCTAACGCATCAAACTAGAGCTGAACATTCGGGTCAGATCGCACAATAAAGCGCAGAATCACATGATCTTCCATCTGCAAACCCTTATGGTGCAGAACAGAGATAAACATTCAATGTAGCCTAATAAAGAAAAAGAGAAATGAGGACGAGTAAAGTGAGGAGCGTCCAAACATCAACTATTCATGTAGACGGCGGCGATTAAAGCCCGGCTCTAATGTTTGTGTGGCGTTATTAATAACACTGATGATCCGCGGACACTACATGAAGCAGAGTTACAGTCCAAGTTAAAGTTAAGTCTAAATGTTTAAAGGTGCCCTAGAATGATTTGAATCAATATGTTAAATTGTTCTCTGATATCTACACAGAGGGTGTATGGCTTATTTAAGTTCCATAATTGTCCAGAGACAGTTTTACAGGTCCATTTACAACCCTATAAATTGTCCCTAGGATGTAATGCTCTGTTTTTGCCTTATTTGGAAGAGTCATGAATATTAATGTTGAGCTCTGCTCTGATTGGCTTATTTCAGCAGCTCACAGCAGTTCAGAACACAGACCGACTGAACGACCCTTTAAGCAGAACATCTCTAAGCAGCTAAGCAGGGCTGAGCCTGGCCAGTACCTGGATGGGAGACCAACTGGGAAAACCAGGAGCTGCTGGTAGAGGTGTTAGTGAGGCCAGCAGGGGGCGCTCACCCTGTGGTCTGTGTGGGTCCTAACGCCCCAGTATAGCGATGGGGACACTATACTGACAAAGAGCACCGTCCTTCGG